>NC_057802.1:337911301-338212149 GCF_018294505.1 Triticum aestivum | reverse complement strand
GATCGATGCGGCGTCGGACGCTCGATCGAACGCGCCTAGCCGCACCTCTCCTCATGCCCCGTAGCGTTTTTCCGACGAAGTCCGGCGATGCTCCACCGCGGAGATGGTCGCCGGCGTGTCTCCGGCGCCGCCCGCCGACGTGCCCCTCCGGGCCCCACCCCAGTGCCCCTGCCAGTGGCCCCCACGGGCCCCAGTTGACTGGGTTGACCCCAGTCAACTGCTGACTGGGCAGGCCCAGTCACTGACATGCGGGCCCCGCCGCAAGAATTAAAAAAAGGAAAAGAAAAAGAAAATGTTTTATAAATAAAAATAATTAGTTTAGCTAAACACTCACTGACATGTGGGGCCCATCCCTCTAATTATACTGTTAGATTAGTTTAATTAAGTATTAGACTAACAGAGGCTGACATGTGGGTCCCACTGGACCCACCTGTCTGGTTTGACTGGTCAGCCGACCTGTTGACTTGCTGACGTCAGCATTGCCTCATGCTGACGTCATAATTCATTTTTTAATATAAATAATTCCAGAAATTCAAATAAACTTTGAAAATTCATATCTTTTAAACCGTAACTCGGATGAAAATGTTTTCTATATGAAAGTTGCTCAGAACGACGAGACGAATCCGAATACGCAGTCCGTTCGTCCACCACACCTCCCTAACCTATCGAACTAGCAACTTTCCCCCTCCGGTCCGTCTGTCCGAAAACGTGAAACATCGGGGAATACCTTCCCGGATGTTCCCCCCCTTCACCGGTACCACCTACTGTCGCGTTAGGACACCCCTAGCACCGCTCACTGTCATGTCACGCATCGTCATGCTTATGTTTGCATTGTATTTACTGTTTCTTCCCCCTCTTCTCTCCGGTAGACTACGAGACCGACACTGCTGCTGCCCAGTTCGACTACGGAGTCGACGACCCCTCCTACTTGCCAGAGCAACCAGGCAAGCCCCCCCCCCTTGATCACCAGATATCGCCTACTCTACTCTCTACTACTTGCATTAGAGTAGTGTAGCATGTTACTACTTTCGATATCCTATTCTGATGCATAGCCTATCCTTGCTACTACTGTTGTTACCTTTACCTGCAATCCTACATGCTTAGTCTAGGATGCTAGATTTCCATCAGTGGCCCTACATTCTTGTCCGTCTGCTGTGCTATACTATCGGGCCGTGATCACCTGGGCGGTGAACACGGGCATATACTTATATACTATATACTTGACACATGTGATGATTAAAGTCGGGTCGGCTCGTAGGAGTACCCGCAAGTGGATCTTTGTGGCGGAGCGACAGGGCAGGTTGAGACCGCCTAGGTGAGAGGTGGGCCTGGCCCTGGTCGGCGTTCGCGGATACTTAACACGCTTAACGAGATCTTGGTATTTGATCTGAGTCTGGCCATTTGGTCTATACGCACTAACCATCTACGTGGGAGTAGTTATGGGTATCCCGACGTCGTGGTATCAGCCGAAGCTCTTTTGACGTCAGCGACTGAGTGGCGCGCGCCGGATTGGACTGGAACGCCACTAGGCTAGGTCTGCTTCCGGCCGCGTACGCAACGTGCAGGTGTGCATAGGGCGATGGGCCCAGACCCCTGCGCGCATAGGTTTAGACCGGCGTGCTGACCTCTCTGTTGTGCTTAGGTGGGGCTGCGACGTGTTGATCTTACGAGGCCGGGCATGACCTAGGAAAGTGTGTCCGGCCAATTGGGATCGAGCGTGTTGGGTTATGTGGTGCACCCCTGCAGGGAAGTTTATCTATTCGAATAGCCGTGTCCCTCGGTAAAAGGACGACCCGGAGTTGTACCTTGAGCTTATGACAACTAGAACTGGATACTGAATAAAATACACCCTTCCAAGTGCCAGATACAACCCGGTGATTGCTCTCTAACGGGGCGACGAGGAGGGGATCGCCGGGTAGGATTATGCTATGCGATGCTACTTGGAGGACTTCAATCTACTCTCTTCTATATGCTGCAAGATGGAGATGTCCAGAAGCGTAGTCTTCGCAGGACTAGCTATCCCCCTCTTATTCCGGCATTCTGCAGTTCAGTCCACTGATATGCCCCTTTACACATATACCCATGCATATGTAGTGTAGCTCCTTGCTTGCGAGTACTTTGGATGAGTACTCACGGTTGCTTTTCTCCCTCCTTTCCCCTTTCTATACCGGATTGTCGCAACCAGATGCTGGAGTTCAGGAGCCAGACGCCACCGTCGACGACGACACCTACGACACTGGAGGTGCCTACTACTACGTGCAGGCCGCTGACGACGACCAGGAGTAGTTAGGAGGTCCCAGGCAGGAGGCCTTGCCTTTTCGAACGTTGCTACTTTTGTGCTAGCCTTCTTAAGGCATACTTGTTTAACTTATGTCTGTACTCAGATATTGTTGCTTCCGCTGACTCGTCTATGATCGAGCACTTGTATTCGAGCCCTCGAGGCCCCTGGCTTGTATTATAATGCTTGTATGACTTATTTATGTTGTAGAGTTGTGTTGTGATATCTTCCCGTGAGTCCCTGATCGTGATCGTACACATTTGCGTGCATGATTAGTGTACGGTCAAATCGGGGGCGTCACAAGTTGGTATCAGAGCCGACTGCCTGTAGGAATCCCCCTTCCCACACTCCTTGGCCGAAGTCGAGTTTAGACATTACAAAACTTTTACTAACATGGCTGTGTGTCTTACGGGCCCACGTCGCCATTGGGTGGTATTAGGATCTTTTACTCCTTGTCTATACTCTGGGACTCTGATCTCTCTTCTATTCGGGTTAAGTGAATTTTGCTAAATCTAACATTAGGATCTCGTTATCACTTTCACTCGGAGAGCCCCTTATTACTGATGATCGTCTGCTGCCCGTGAAGACCCTGAAGATACTCTCCGCTGATAACCCGAGAACTTGTGTTCATCGCTTTTGCAATTCCCTTTCATCGATAAACTCCTATGGATAACCACGTATACTTGCCACTCATACAATGTTTCCCAGTTGATCTTGTTATTACAAGATACCCCGAAATTCTCTCTGTCGTTCCGAGAATCCTTTGAGCTTACTGCCTTGCTGTTCTTTGTCACCTGAATACCCCTACGGATAATTCTCGCACTTACCGAGTATCCGCTCATCCCCAGTTGATTCAAGTATTCCACAATAGTCTTCAAAATACTATTCGATCTTCCGAAAATTCTCAGGAGCCTATTGCTCTTGAAATTCTTGTTTGCTTGCATTATGGTTAATCCCATAAGTCTCGTAATCTTATTGGCATCTCTTGTCTTTATCATTTTGAGTCCGTTGATTCAATTTGTTGTGAATGCTCGCAAACCTCAATCATATTCTAGAATTCATTCTTCCGGCTCGGACGCCATTCTAAACGTGAGCTGGATCTCGACCTATCAAATTGCCATCGATGGTACCCCTAAGCCTACTCAACTTAACCATCCTTGCTCAGAGCGTTGCTTCTGACCCCCTGATTTGGAAATCATAATTCCTTTGCATTTGAACTTTGAGTTAGTCAGTTGTTTCTATAATCAGATCTCCTTACATTCTTCTTCCTCTGGTTGAGTACTGATGCTCACATCAGATCCCTTGTGGACCACCAGACCCTTTTGTCGGATTTTATCCGACAATGTCCTCCATATTAAATAAGCTTGTGAGCTTTTCCTCGGATACATGATGCCTTTGGTAAATTGTATCCTCTGCCTTGTCGACCGTGCTCTACTTCTGAGCTTGTGTTATTTACTCCTGAAGTTTGTAGTCTATCTTTCTTCGATGCCCCGATGGGTTGAACCTATGCCTTCCTTAATCTGTGTGAACCCGAAAGATTTCGCGGGACATACTTATCTGGTATTGCACCAGGTAAAACTTTCGACATCTAATGTCATTATCAAAATACGAGAGGCGAAGGGAAGGTTATGCATTGAAGAAGTGGGAGTCGACCTTGAACTTTGTGTTCATGCCCATGGACACGATGTAGATCTTATCACTAAAAGCTTCTCTTAAATTAATTATTCCCTTGGTATAAGTTCATCTTATATCTGGGATCTGGCCTTTTTCAATCGTGGTTCCGACCATGTTCTCCTTTAAATACCATTTCTTGGACAAGTTAAATCACTTGTCTCCTGCAGGTCAATACGCCTGCCCAACCTCTATTATGATCTACCTTGAGTGTTACCCCTGGTATCTCGGGGATATCTTACCATTGCACTACATCTTATAAACTTTGATGAAGTACTACCTTACCTTGTCTTTGTCACTTCATGGGCTCTGGGTTGTTTGTCAACTGAGAACACCGAATAGTGAATCAAGTCCGCACTCCGATTCAATAACTCTAGGTAATTTTCGTTGCTTACGAGTTTAATAATCATTAAATCATTCCTAGCCTGATCGGCTATATCATTAGCGTGCTAAATTTTAACTGTGCTACCTGGTCCTTAACCCCGTAACACAACTTTCGATGATGAGCTAAGCCTACGCCGATCTTCCTCTCATACCATTTCACCTGGAACAACAAGCTTGAGTTCAAGCGTGTGTCCTAATCATGGTTCCAATAACCGTCCGCTTCATTATTCCTTCGACTTGATGACATCGCCGATCGATTACCTCTTCATAAATTCTCGCTACAAATGTGTCGTGAACATCATCAACATTCTGAGCTCTTCCAAGATATCTATCGAATTCTGGATGAGAAATACCATCCTTGCCCTCGATGATTTGTTTTATCATCGACCATTTTATTGCCTTCCATTCAACACAAACTTGTTCGTGTTTTGTGTTGTACCTTGATTTCCTTGCTATCTAGCTTATGATATGTTCTACCCTGGAGTATTACCATCTTTTATGTCAAGAATGTCGTAAGAATCTCACCACCTCGTATGACATCTTGGTACAGTGATACTTCTCCCCATCACCATTCTTTCTTGGTCCCCGTGTTGTTTCTAAAAGGAATACCGACCAATGGTCTGTGATGTGTAAATTCTAAACTTCTAGCAACCCTATTGCTTTGAAGTTATTGGTCTATAGTTTCATTCTACGTCTATGGCTTAATGAATCATCATTCGGACATTGTTTGTGCTACCTAGCCCATATTTCGGGTGCACCTTTCAACCAATGTTTAACTGTGTATGTTTTCCTCGAGCATACATCATTAAGTCATTCGATCTAGCTAATGTTATCTCCTTGTTCACATAGTGATGGAAATCCATCTTTTGGGAATCTCAATGGAGTGTCGCTGAGTCAATCAGTCACCTCCTCACCTCTCCTTGATGTAACGATGAACCCTTGTCCAGAACTCGCTTCCATAGTTCATCTCCCGAGAATCTCCGCTGTCGTTTCGACAATTTGTGTTGCACCTTTCTTCTCAGGCATCCTGAGTCTGAGTTACCCTGACACCAATCAGATCTGAATCTCGGACAGATATGATGGTTGGAACATATTTCCAAGAGTTATAACATTGACCTATTTATGACCCGGTAAGGTGATGATACCCAGCACACCTGGCGGGAGGACCTATTGTTATAAGTTTTCCCTTCAGCAAGGTTATCTATTCTTCCATGAGGAAATTGTAAGACTTATTCTATAAGTTGTTCCTGATGGATCCTTTTTGTTTCCAAATTCTGATCTTCACCTGTTGACCATGTCAATGCTATCTCAAAGCATGTCTATGGTACTCCGATTTTCAACAGGAACATTTGAAGCCCAATGCTAAATGTTTCCTGCTCAATTATCCAAACACCATTGTATGGGTAATGTCATGAAATTGTCTCTCCCGTACCTAAAGAGTTTTCTACATTATATCATGTCATGGATATCATGCTCTGCTTGTCCTTGGAAAGGATATAACCTTGAAATATGTGTTTAAACACATTTTCCTTTCCATTCTTCTGTTTAATCTGATAATCATATTTTCCTTTCCATTGTTTGGTTTAACTTTTCTGGTGGACTATATGATCTAAGCAGTATTAATTCCCTGCTTGTGCAAACACCTCGGTGTACAACTCTGTCAGTAAGACCCTGTTACTATTGTTGGTGACATTCCGGTAACCACCGATGGACGAGAACTTTGCCTATTGGTCCGCCTCGTTTCAACGAGCAGGAAAATGGTTCTCTTCGTCCCTCGCCCTTGGTACCGACGATGTTGCTGACATATAACTGACAGGTTACCCTCTGACATGCCTTGCTATCATGATCGTGCAAGATGTCACCGCCCTTCCCACTTTTAACCCACATGGTGGGCCCATAACCCACAGTTCCACAGGATCGAAACCTGACTCTTATGTACACCCCCTGTTTTCAAGGTTGTTCCTCGCACCTGGCCTCGTATGTAATTCACAAGCCACCTTCAGGTCTGATATCGGACACAATACTTATTCCCGTTGCTTTGACCCTTTCACGCCCTATAACAGGCATCGAACGATTGCCTGCCCGCTCGAAACTTCCCAGGTTACCTCCTTACTTTGCTCTCGATATTTTCTTAAGTTTCGATTCGAGGGTTACCTTTCGCCACCTTCCTCGATGCTGTCGACCCGATAGACAACCTTGTCGAGGCCCGTTCTCCCAGAATGCCCACCCCTTATTCTTTCGCAAGTATGATGGAGTTCCTGAAGAAAGGACGCCGACTTCATCATGATGACCGGAGCAGAGAAATGAAGACATCAATGTATTGGACCAGCCTCTTCCAGAAGTGCAAGCCAGGATGAGAAGACCCGCTAGATTCGGTACCAAACCTTCCCCCCTTACTCCCCTCTTAAATCTCGGGACGAGATTTCTTGTAGTGGAGGAGATTTGTAACACCCCGAGAATCATGCTACAGTAACTCCCTGTGATTAAGCTAATCATGTTGCTAAACAGGGCTTGATCACATTTGAATCACATTTCCTTTTCAAAACTCCTAGTTCAAACTTCAATTAAATTTAAAAGTGGAAAATAAAACTTTTCAAATGTCAAAACTAAAATGTTCTAAAGGTGACAAATAAATCATATGTAATATTGGTGGAGGAACCAAGTCATTATAAAATGTTTAAATGCACCAAACTAATTAAATCAGTAGCTAAAACCATTAATTAAATGCCTTTTGTATTTTGTAAAATATTAAACTATATTATTTTGGGATGAAACTTTTTGTGGTTGTGACTTATTTGGTAACAACAAATTAGGTGCCATTTTGGTATTTTGCTAAAACAAAATAAAAGAGAAACTAGAAATAAAACAGAAAAGGAAAATAAATAAAAAAAAGGGCAAAAGGAAAGAAAACCCCCCGGCTCCCCAAGGGCCTTGGCCCACTGGCCCAGCCGGCCGAATCGGTCCAGCGGCCCAGCAAGCCCCCCTCCCCTTGTCGTCTTCCCCCCCCCCCTCGTCTGTTCACCCGACCGAGGGCGCACGCCCTCGCCGTCCCCGCCGGACCTGCTCGCCGCCCCACGCCGCCACATCGCCGAGGGGATAAGGATGAGTCCCCTAGGCCTCGTCGACAACCCTCGAGATCTTTCTCCCCCGCCTGCTCCTCTCCCTCGCTTTTCCATCTCGCCCGAGCACCATCATCGCCGCCGTTCGCCATTAACGCGGCCACCATGCTCCCCGCGCCTCGCCGAGGAGTCCAACAGCTCCGCCTGCTTCCTCTACTCCATCTCTGACCAAGGGTTCGAGCTCGGCGCCACCACAGCCCCGGAATCGAGATCTTCCGCGCCTACGGTCGCCGGCGCTCCTCCGCCGATTGCCGACGCCCTGCTGCTCCTAAGCCACCACCGTGGCCTCCGTGTGCCTCCCCGGTGAGCAGTCTCTCCTTCCCCCTCTCTCAGCGCTGCCCGTAGATGCCCGTAGCCGCCACTTCCATTTCAGCCGAGCTTTTCTCCGCCGCGGTGCTCGTCGCCGTCGCTACCGACGATAAAGTGCTCAACCGAGCTCGTAGACGTGCTCCGGGCACCTCTAGGACCCCGTCGGACCCCTCTTTTGGGCATGTCGCAGCCTCTGTCGTTGTTCGCGATGACGCCAGATCACCGGCGTCCGCCACGGTCGACACCGCCGTCGATGTAACGCGCCACTCCGGTCGAGTTAGCCCATGGGACCGACGTAGATCGATGCGGCGTCGGACGCTCGATCGAACGCGCCTAGCCGCACCTCTCCTCATGCCCCGTAGCGTTTTTCCGACGAAGTCCGGCGATGCTCCACCGCGGAGATGGTCGCCGGCGTGTCTCCGGCGCCGCCCGCCGACGTGCCCCTCCGGGCCCCACCCCAGTGCCCCTGCCAGTGGCCCCCACGGGCCCCAGTTGACTGGGTTGACCCAGTCAACTGCTGACTGGGCAGGCCCAGTCACTGACATGCGGGCCCCGCCGCAAGAATTAAAAAAAGGAAAAGAAAAAGAAAATGTTTTATAAATAAAAATAATTAGTTTAGCTAAACACTCACTGACATGTGGGGCCCATCCCTCTAATTATACTGTTAGATTAGTTTAATTAAGTATTAGACTAACAGAGGCTGACATGTGGGTCCCACTGGACCCACCTGTCTGGTTTGACTGGTCAGCCGACCTGTTGACTTGCTGACGTCAGCATTGCCTCATGCTGACGTCATAATTCATTTTTTAATATAAATAATTCCAGAAATTCAAATAAACTTTGAAAATTCATATCTTTTAAACCGTAACTCGGATGAAAATGTTTTCTATATGAAAGTTGCTCAGAACGACGAGACGAATCCGAATACGCAGTCCGTTCGTCCACCACACCTCCCTAACCTATCGAACTAGCAACTTTCCCCCTCCGGTCCGTTTGTCCGAAAACGTGAAACATCGGGAATACCTCCCGGATGTTCCCCCCCTTCACCGGTACCACCTACTGTCGCGTTAGGACACCCCTAGCACCGCTCACTGTCATGTCACGCATCGTCATGCTTATGTTTGCATTGTATTTACTGTTTCTTCCCCCTCTTCTCTCCGGTAGACTACGAGACCGACACTGCTGCTGCCCAGTTCGACTACGGAGTCGACGACCCCTCCTACTTGCCAGAGCAACCAGGCAAGCCCCCCCCCTTGATCACCAGATATCGCCTACTCTACTCTCTACTACTTGCATTAGAGTAGTGTAGCATGTTACTACTTTCGATATCCTATTCTGATGCATAGCCTATCCTTGCTACTACTGTTGTTACCTTTACCTGCAATCCTACATGCTTAGTCTAGGATGCTAGATTTCCATCAGTGGCCCTACATTCTTGTCCGTCTGCTGTGCTATACTATCGGGCCGTGATCACCTGGGCGGTGAACACGGGCATATACTTATATACTATATACTTGACACATGTGATGATTAAAGTCGGGTCGGCTCGTAGGAGTACCCGCAAGTGGATCTTTGTGGCGGAGCGACAGGGCAGGTTGAGACCGCCTAGGTGAGAGGTGGGCCTGGCCCTGGTCGGCGTTCGCGGATACTTAACACGCTTAACGAGATCTTGGTATTTGATCTGAGTCTGGCCATTTGGTCTATACGCACTAACCATCTACGTGGGAGTAGTTATGGGTATCCCGACGTCGTGGTATCAGCCGAAGCTCTTTTGACGTCAGCGACTGAGTGGCGCGCGCCGGATTGGACTGGAACGCCACTAGGCTAGGTCTGCTTCCGGCCGCGTACGCAACGTGCAGGTGTGCATAGGGCGATGGGCCCAGACCCCTGCGCGCATAGGTTTAGACCGGCGTGCTGACCTCTCTGTTGTGCTTAGGTGGGGCTGCGATGTGTTGATCTTACGAGGCCGGGCATGACCTAGGAAAGTGTGTCCGGCCAATTGGGATCGAGCGTGTTGGGTTATGTGGTGCACCCCTGCAGGGAAGTTTATCTATTCGAATAGCCGTGTCCCTCGGTAAAAGGACGACCCGGAGTTGTACCTTGAGCTTATGACAACTAGAACTGGATACTGAATAAAATACACCCTTCCAAGTGCCAGATACAACCCGGTGATTGCTCTCTAACGGGGCGACGAGGAGGGGATCGCCGGGTAGGATTATGCTATGCGATGCTACTTGGAGGACTTCAATCTACTCTCTTCTATATGCTGCAAGATGGAGATGTCCAGAAGCGTAGTCTTCGGCAGGACTAGCTATCCCCCTCTTATTCCGGCATTCTGCAGTTCAGTCCACTGATATGCCCCTTTACACATATACCCATGCATATGTAGTGTAGCTCCTTGCTTGCGAGTACTTTGGATGAGTACTCACGGTTGCTTTTCTCCCTCCTTTCCCCTTTCTATACCGGATTGTCGCAACCAGATGCTGGAGTTCAGGAGCCAGACGCCACCGTCGACGATGACACCTACGACACTGGAGGTGCCTACTACTACGTGCAGGCCGCTGACGACGACCAGGAGTAGTTAGGAGGTCCCAGGCAGGAGGCCTTGCCTTTTCGAACGTTGCTACTTTTGTGCTAGCCTTCTTAAGGCATACTTGTTTAACTTATGTCTGTACTCAGATATTGTTGCTTCCGCTGACTCGTCTATGATCGAGCACTTGTATTCGAGCCCTCGAGGCCCCTGGCTTGTATTATAATGCTTGTATGACTTATTTATGTTGTAGAGTTGTGTTGTGATATCTTCCCGTGAGTCCCTGATCGTGATCGTACACATTTGCGTGCATGATTAGTGTACGGTCAAATCGGGGGCGTCACAATAAGCTAACATACTTTCTCTTCTTGGATCATATGCACTTATGATTGGAACTCTAGCAAGCATCCGCAACTACTAAAGATCATTAAGGTAAAACCCAACCATAACATTAAAGCATCAAGTCCTCTTTATCCCCATACGCAACAACCCCCTTACTCGGGTTTCTGTTTCAGTCACTCACCAACCCCACTATAAGCGAATCATGAACGTATTGCAACACCCTACAGCGGGAATCCCTCACGCTTGCGCGACACAGAGGGCACAATAGGACAACACCAAAATAAAACAAACAACTCATACCAATCTAGATCATTAATCAACCCAAAGACAAAGGATATCTACTCAAAACACCATAGGATGGCAACACATCATTGGATCATAATATGTGGCATAAAGCACCATGTTCAAGTAGGGATTACAGCGGGGTGCGGGAGAGTGGACCGCGTAAAATAGATGAGGATGGTGATGATGATGGTGATGTTGATGAAGACGATCACCACGGCGATGATTTCCCTCCCGATGGCACTCCTGCGCCACCGAGAGAGAGGAGGAGAGGTTCTCCCCCTTGTGCTTCCTCCTCCATGGCGTCCCCCCTAGATGGGGAGAGGTTCTCCCTCTGGTCCTTGGCCTTCATAGCGATGATGGCCCCTCTGGGATCCTCCTCCATGGCCTCCGGTGATGATGGCCCCCTCCGGCATGGTGCCAGAGAGGGCCTAGATTGATTTCTCGTGTCTACAGAGGCTTGCGGCGGCGGAACTTCCGATCTAGGTTTCTTTCTGGAAGTTTGGGTATATACGAGAGGTGTTGGCGTCGAGAACAAGTCAGGGGGGTCTTCGGGCTGTCCACGAGGCAGGGAGGCGCGCCCAGGGGGGTGGGTGCGCACCCCCACCCTCGTGGGCAGCCCGGGACTCTTCTGGCCCAACTCTTTGACTCCTTGGCCTTCTTCTGGTCCAAAAATAAGCTCCGTCAAGTTTCAGGTCAATTGGACTCCGTTTGGTTTTCCTTTTCTGCGCTACTCTAAAACAAGGAGAAAACAGAAACTGGCACTGGGCTCTAGGTTAATAGGTTAGTCCCAAAAATCATATAAAATAGCATATAAATGCATATAAAACATCTACTCCCTCGTTCCATCTATATAGGGCCTAATGCGTTTTTTAAGACCGCCTTTGACTATTGACAAGATTAATAATACATGACATGCATAATGTGAAAATTACATCATTGAAAGCTCCTTTCACATACGAATTTGACGATGTGCTTTGTGTAAGTTGCATGTCATATATTATTGCTCTAATATTTGGTCAAAGTTAGCCTTGAAAAATGCATTAGGCCCTATATAGATGGAAGGAGGGAGTAAGATTGATAATATAATAGCATGAAGACTTCATAAATTATAGATACGTTGGAGACGTATCAGCATCCCCAAGCTTAATTCCTGCTCGTCCTCGAGTAGGTAAATGATAAAAGAAATAATTTATGAAGTGTGAATGCTAGCAAGTGCTTAAGTTTGATCAATGATAGTTTCAATCACTTTTTCTAGCATCATTATATGTCATAACAGTATCTCATCTTATAAAAAATTTCATGATCAAGTAACAAGCTATTCACATGTTAAAGTATAGATCATAAACTTTCTTGAAACTAACAAACTATATTCTCAGTCATCAAACAATTGCAATTCATCTTATTTTCAGGAAGGGTCTATGTCAGAGCTTTGATTCAGCAAACTCCGCATACTCAACTATCATTTAATCTTTCACAATTGCTAACACTCACATGATATTTATGGGTTCAAAGTTTTAATCGGACACAGAGAAAGATAGGGGCTTATAGTTTTGCCTCCCAACCTTTTACCTCAAGGGTAATGTCAACAATAATAGTTCATGATAACTTACATCCAATTGGATATATATATCGGGATCTTTCCAACTCAATGTGCTTGCCAAAGGATAAAATGTAAAAAGGAAAGGTGAAGATTACCATGACTCTTGCATAAGGTAGAAGAATAAAAGTAAAAGATAGGCCCTTCGCAGAGGGAAGCAGAGGTTTTCATGCGCTTTTATGGTTGGATGCACAAAATCTTAATGCAAAAGAACGTCACTTTATATTGCCTCTTGTTATAGAGACCTTTATTATGCAGTCCGTCGCTTTTATTTCTTCCCTATCACAAGTTCGTATAAAGCTTATTTTCTTCGCAGTAATAGATCATACATATTTAGAGAGTAATTTTTTATTGCATGCACCGATGACAACTTACTTGAAGGATCTTACTCAATCCATAGGTAGGTATGGTGAACTCTCATGGAAAAACTAGTTTAAGGGATATTCGGAAGCACAAGTAGTATCTCTACTTGGTGCAAAGAATTAGGCTAGCATGAGAGGGAAAGGCAAGCTCAACATGTTGGATGATGCAAGACAATATACTTTATTTCGGATATAAGCGAACATAACCCATTACGTTCTCTTCCTTGTCCGACATCAACCTTTTAGCATGTCATATTTTAATGAGTGCTCACAATTACAAAAGATGTCCAAGATAGTATATTTATATGTGAAATCTCTCTTCGTTCAATATTCTTTCATGAATTGTTCAAGTGACCAATTCAATGTTTGCTAACCTTCAATAAGTTTACTACCTATACTTATTATGTGTGAAGTCATTACTCCCCATGTTATAAGCATATGAAACATATATAAATTCAGATTTATGACATTCAATTCATTCAACCATTTACTCATAGGATATACGTGAAGCATGCGAGTAAATGGCAAACTACTCCAAAAAGATACAAGTGAAGAACACTGAATAGTCAAATAATTAGCTAGTCATGGGAGGATTCTTTTTCATTCAAGATTTCAGATCCAATGATTTTATTCAAACAGCAATTAAAAATGAAAATACGCTCCAAGCAAAACACATATACTGTGATGAATAAAAATATAGCTCCGAGTAAGGTATACCGATAGTTTTGAAGACGAAAGAGGGGATGCCTTCCGGGGCATCCCCAAGCTTAGGTGCTTGAGCCTTCCTTGAATATTACCTTGGGGTGCCTCGGGCATCCCCAAGCTTAGGGTCTTTGCACTCCTTATTCTCCTCATATCGATATCTCACCCAAAGCTTGAAAACTTCAATCACACAAAACTTAACGGAACTTCGTGAGATAGGTTAGTATGATAAAGAGTAAACCATTCACTTTGGTACTGTAAAAGACAAGTTTCATAATTTTTCTCACACAATGTCTACTGTAACATATCATTTCTACAATTTATATTAAGAAATATAAGCCATAGAAACTAGAAAACAAGCAAACTATGCAATGGAAACAGAATCTGTCAGAAACAGAACAGTCTGTAATGATGTGAACATAAACCATACTTCTGCTACTCCAAAAATTATTAAATAAATTGGTGGACATGAGTAATTTGTCTATTAATCTTCTGCAAAAAGAATCAACTCAAAATCACTATTCTGTAAAAATGACAGCTAATCTCGTGAGCGCAAAGTTTCTGTTTTTTACAGCAAGATCACATTAACTTTCACCCAAGTCTTCCCAAAGGTCTTACTTGGCACTTTATTGAAACACAAGCTATAGAACATGATTACTACAGTAACTTAATCATTTAGACACACAAAAACAGTAAGGGTAAATATTGGGTTGTCTCCCAACAAGCGCTTTTCTTTAATGCCTTTTAGCTAGCCATGATGATTTCAATGATGCTCACATAAAAGATAAGAATTAAAACATAATAAAGAGAGCATCATGAAGAATATGACTAGCACATTAAAATCTAACCCACTTACTATGCCTAGGGATTTTGTGAGCACATAACTTATAGGAACAAGAATCAACTAGCATAGGAAAGCAAAACAAGTATAACTTCAAAACTTTAAGCACATAGAGAGGAAACTTGGTATTATTGCAACTCCTACAAGCATATATTCCTCCCTCATAATAACTTTCAGTAGCTTCACGAATGAATTCAAAAATATAACCATCACATAAAGCATTCTTTTCATGATCTACAAGCATAGAAATTTTCCTACTCTCCACATAAGCAAAATTCTTCTCATTCGGAATAGCGGGGTCACTAATTCCTAAAGTTGACACTCTTCCAAACCCGCTTTAGATGATAGTATCATTCATACTCCAAAAGATATAAGTGAAGTTCATGGAGAATTCTACAATTAATATAGACTAACCAATATCCAAGCTCAAAATATATAAGTGAAGCACACGAAGCATTCTATAAAACCATACTCAAGAGATTTAAGTGAAGCACAAAGAGCAATTCTATAAGATCATACTTAAAAGATATAAGTGAAGCACATGAAGTATTCTATGAATCAATAAAGGGATATCTCATACTAGCATGGTTCTTAAAGTAAGAACAAAAATACAAAGGACACAAATCATGTGAACAAAACAAAAACCGAGGTATACCGATAATTGTCGAAGCAAAAAGATGGGATGCCAACCGGGGCATCCCCAAGCTTAGATGCTTGAGTATCCTTTGAAATATTTACTTGTGGTGCCTTGGGAATCCCCAAGCTTGAACTCTTGCCTCTCTTTATTCTTCTCATATTGATAGCTCCTCGATCTTCGGACACTTCATCCACACAAAACTTTAACAAAAACTTTGTGAGATCCGTTAGTGTAATAAAGCAAACTACCACTTTAAGGTACTGTAATGAACTCATTCTTTATTTATATTGGTGTTAAACCTACTGTATTACAACTTCTCTATGGTCCATACCCCCCGATACTATTCATAGATTCATCAAAATAAGCAAACAACACGCGAAAAACAGAATCTGTCAAAAACAGGACAGTCTGTAGTAATCTGGAAGTTAGTAAACTTCTGTAACTCCTAAAATTATGAAATAAATATGAAAATTTGAAAAATTTGTACAGAAGTAATGTGCAAAAAGTTTCATACCCATTTGACCTTCCAAAAAAATGTATAATCACGCGCTACAGCCAAAGTTTCTGTTTTTGTTCTGCACATAGTAAACAAGCAATCTAATCATCCTAAAACCAAAGCTTGGCACATTATTTTTATAATACAATGGATATACACATGGGGATAATAATTTACAGAGAAACTTCCATGAAAAATTCTACATTGTTTCCATGAGCATGAACACAAGCGCTCAAGGTCGACCCTCACTTCTTTAATGCATAACCTTCCAATCACTTCTCTTTTTGAAAAACTTTTTAGGCATGAAAGGCGAGTAAATTTTTTGTATTTTCATTCTTTTAATTATTTTGTATGTTTCACCCACAACTAAACATAAACAAAAAGGAAAAACAAAATCTACTTAGTGAAGAAAGCAAACAAGCATACACGAGAATATCGACCCCACGCTATTGCTCCCCGGCAACGACGCCAGAAAAGAGCTTGATAATCCCCAAGTGCGGGGAATCATCGTAGCAATTCCCAAAGATGGAAGTGATAAGTATGGAGTGTCGAACCCACAAGGAGCTAAAGGTAAGATCAATATTCTCTCAAGTCCTATCTGCCACTGATACAACTCTACGTACACCGAACGTTTGCTTCCAACTAGAAACGGGGAATAAAACTATGTTGTGGGTATGAAGAGGATAACTTTGCATGATATCGGAGAGCTAAAATATAAAAGTAGGTGCTGTTATCATAAAGTTAGAATATATTACTAAATATTATAAATAGCGAGTGTGGAATAATGGTGGATCGGTGTGGGGAATTGTCCTAGGTAATTGTTAACAAGACCGGTAATCACTATTGCAATTTCATATGAGGGAGAGGCATAAGCTAACATACTTTCTCTTCTTGGATCATATGCACTTATGATTGGAACTCTAGAAAGCATCTGCAACTACTAAAGATCATTAAGGTAAAACCCAACCAATAGCATTAAAGCATCAAGTCCTCTTTATTCCCATACGCAACAACCCCCTTACTCGGGTTTGTGTTTCAGTCACTCACCAACCCACTATAAGCGAATCATGAACGTATTGCAACACCCTACAGCGGGAATCCCTCACGCTTGCGCGACACGGAGGGCACAATAGGACAGCACCAAAATAAAACATACAACTCATACCAATCTAGATCATCAATCAACCCAAAGACAAAGGATATCTACTCAAAACATCATAGGATGGCAACACATCATTGCATCATAATATGTGACATAAAGGACCATGTTCAAGTAGGGATTACAACGGGGTGCGGGAGAGTGGACCACGTAAAATAGATGAGGATGGTGATGATGATGAAGACGATCACCGCGGCGATGATTTCCCTCCCGATGGCACTCCGGCGCCATCGAGAGAGAGGAGGAGAGGTTCTCCCCCTTGTGCTTCCTCCTCCATGGCCTCCCCCTAGATGGGGAGAGGTTCTCCGTCTGGTCCTTGGCCTTCATGGCGATGATGGCCCCTTCGGGATCCTCCTCCATGGCCTCCGGTGATGATGGCCCCCTCCGGCAGGGTGCTAGAGAGGGCCTAGATTGATTTCTCGTGGCTACAGAGTCTTGCGGCGGCGGAACTTCCGATCTAGGTTTCTTTCTGGAAGTTTGGGTATATATGAGAGGTGTTGGCGTCGAGAACAAGTCAGGGGGGTTTCTGGGCTGTCCACGAGGCAGGGAGGCGCACCCAGGGGGGTGGCTGTGCCCCCACCCTCGTGGGCAGCCCGGGACTCTTCTGGCCCAACTCTTTGACTCCTTGGCCTTCTTCTGGTCCAAGAATAAGCGCCGTCAAGTTTCAGGTCAATTGGACTCCGTTTGGTTTTCCTTTTCTGCGATACTCTAAAATAAGGAGAAAACAAAAACTGGCACTGGGCTCTAGGTTAATAGGTTAGTCCCAAAAATCATATAAAATAGCATATAAATGTATATAAAACATCTAAGATTGATAATATAATAGCATGAAGACTTCATAAATTATAGATACGTTGGAGACGTATCAGCATCCCCAAGCTTAATTCCTGCTCGTCCTCGAGTAGGTAAATGATAAAAGAAATAATTTATGAAGTGTGAATGCTAGCAAGTGCTTAAGTTTGATCAATGATAGTTTCAATCACTTTTTCTAGCATCATTATATGTCATAACAGTAGCTCATCTTATAAAACTTTTCATGATCAAGTAACAAGCTATTCACATGTTAAAGTATAGATCATAAACTTTCTTGAAACTAACAAACTATATTCTCAGTCATCAAACAATTGCAATTCATCTTATTTTCAGGAAGGGTCTATGTTAGAGCTTTGATTCAGCAAACTCCGCATACTCAACTATCATTTAATCTTTCACAATTGCTAACACTCACATGATATTTATGGGTTCAAAGTTTTAATCGGACACAGAGAAAGATAGGGGCTTATAGTTTTGCCTCCCAACCTTTTACCTCAAGGGTAATGTCAACAATAATAGTTCATGATAACTTACATCCAATTGGATATATATATTGTGATCTTTCCAACACAATGTGCTTGCCAAAGGATAAAATGTAAAAAGGAAAGGTGAAGATCACCATGACTCTTGCATAAGGTAGAAGAATAAAAGTAAAATATAGGCCCTTCGCAGAGGGAAGCAGAGGTTGTCATGCACTTTTATGGTTGGATGCATAAAATCTTAATGCAAAAGAACGTCACTTTATATTGCCTCTTGTGATAGAGACCTTTATTATGCAGTCCGTCGCTTTTATTTATTCCCTATCACAAGTTCGTATAAAGCTTATTTTCTTTGCACTAATAGACCATACATATTTAGAGAGCAATTTTTTATTGCATGCATTGATGACAACTTACTTGAAGGATCTTACTCGATCCATAGGTAGGTATGGTGGACTCTCATGGCAAAACTAGTTTAAGGGATATTCGGAAGCACAAGTAGTATCTCTACTTGGTGCAAAGAATTAGGCTAGCATGAGAGGGAAAGGCAAGCTCAGCATGTTGGATGATCCAAGACAATATACTTTATTTCGGATATAAGGAAACATAACCCATTATGTTGTCTTCCTTGTCCGACATCAACCTTTTAGCATGTCATATTTTAATGAGTGCTCACAATTACAAAAGATGTCCAAGATAGTATATTTATATGTGAAATCTCTCTTCCTTCAATATTCTTTCATGAATTGTTCAAGTGACCAATTCAATGTTTGCTAACCTTCAATAAGTTTATAGCGGGGTGCGGGAGAGTGGACCGCGTAAAATAGATGAGGATGGTGATGATGATGGTGATGTTGATGAAGACGATCACCGTGGCGATGATTTCCCTCCCAATGGCACTCCGGCGCCACTGAGAGAGAGGAGGAGAGATTCTCCCCCTTGTGCTTCCTCCTCCATGGCCTCCCCCCCCTAGATGGGGAGAGGTTCTCCCTCTGGTCCTTGGTCTTCATGGCGATGATGGCCCCTCCGGGATCCTCCTCCATGGCCTCCGGTGATGATGGCCCCCTCCGACAGGGTGCCAGAGAGGGCCTAGATTGATTTCTTGTGGCTACAGAGGCTTGCGGCGGCGGAACTTCTGATCTAGGTTTCTTTCTTGAAGTTTGGGTATATATGAGAGGTGTTGGCGTCGAGAACAAGTCAGGAGGGTCTCCGGGCTGTCCACGAGGCAGGGAGGCGCGCCCAGGGGGGTGGGCGCGCCCCCCACCCTCGTGGGCAGCCCGGGACTCTTCTGGCCCAACTCTTTGACTCCTTGGCCTTCTTCTGGTCCAAAAATAAGCTCCGTCAAGTTTCAGGTCAATTGGACTCCGTTTGGTTTTCCTTTTCTGCGATACTCTAAAACAAGGAGAAAACAGAAACTGGCACTGGGCTCTAGGTTAATAGGTTAGTCCCAAAAATCATATAAAATAGCATATAAATGCATATAAAACATCTAAGATTGATAATATAATAGCATGAAGACTTCATAAATTATAGATACGTTGGAGATGTATCAGGCAGCAGAGGAACCTCAGCAGTGGGATGAGTGGATGCCCGCTCCTCAGCACCCCTACTACCATCCAGGTTATTGATCAACTACCAAGTTAGGCCAAAAGCCTAAGCTTGGGGGAGTACGTGTTCTCACCGACATTACATTCATGTCCACTTATATTCATTTGTTGGTGTTCACACTTTTTTATTGTATCATCCATGCTTAGATTTATTTTCTTGCTTTCTTCTTGTGTTTGAAAAACTTTAGAAAAAACAAAAAAAATTAGTTGTAGTAGTTTACTTTCTATGCATGCTTAGTAGTAATATTAAAAAGAAAACCCAAAAAAGATTTCCTTATTCTTCTTTTGATTGTTGGGAGCTTTCCCGTGTAAATAGTTTTTCTCGTTTTTGCTTTTCCCTTTTATTTCCTTGTTCAAGAAAACCAAAAACTCCAAAAATATTTTAGTGTGTTTCTCTGAATTTCTCTTCTTTTTATTCGAGTTGTACTGGGGAGAAGACCACGATGAAAATGTTGAGTGGCTCTCATATGAATAACTGTTGAACTAATAAAGAGCCTGTCGGATTCGGGGTTCCGCAGACCCTTGAGAGGTTTGAACTCCGGGGTGCGCACGAAGAACACTCTCTCCCCAGTCTGCCCGCTAAACGATCCCGCGGCCTAGCTCGATGAACCCAAAGAACGAGAGACACAGGGATTTATCCTGGTTCGGGCCACCTTGCGGTGTAATACCCTACTCCAGCTTTGTGGTGGATTGCCTCGAGGGGCTGAGGATGGACTAGTACAGTGGTTGAGCAGCCTCAGGAGGTGAGGTGTTCTTGGCCTCGATGAGCTGGTGGGTGTGAGGATGATCTGAATGATCCGTCCTTGCTACGGTGGTGATTAAGTCCTATTTATAGCGGTCTTGGTCCTCTTCCCAAATGTAGGCGGGAAGGGATCCCACAATGGCCAATTTTGAAGGGAGACAACTAGTACAAGCTATCCTGACAAAAGTAGTCTTTGCGTGCAAAAGGCTCTAGTGGTGACGCTGCAGTGGGCTCCGCGATGACCTCCGTCCCGCCGTCCTGGCAGTCTTGGTCTTGTTGCACCGAAATGGAAACCATTGCCTGATGCCTAGGACTCCGCCTGCGCTTGCCTCCTTAGCACCAAAGAGGAAACTGGTACACTGCGCCTGCTGGCGCCCGCCTGGCCTTGGTCGTCATGGCTCACGTCATGTGAACCTCGCGAGGTGCTCCCTGTATTGATATCTCCGCTCCTCGGGAGCCAGCCTAGTGAGGCTGCCCCCAGGGAGGTCTTGGCGTCGTCCGCTTCGCGAGGCTTGGCCCCTCGCGAGGGCCTTGAGTTGTTGCTGCTGAAGCTGGGCCATACCGGGCCGTTGATGGAGCAACGCCACGGGCCGCAGGCAGGCAAGTCTGGGCACCCCCGTTCCCAGGACGCCGACAGTAGCCCCCGGGCCCAAGGCGCGCTCGAACTTGGCTTCGAGGCGAAGCCAAAGGGCAAGTGCGAAGCACCGCAGGCCCCAACAACCTGTGGCCTCGGTCGACGCGTGGCGATTGATGGGACGTGGGCGCCTCCGCTTCCCCACGCTGCCACGGCAACCGTTCGACTTGACGAGACCCTGCTGCATGCAGAAGAAAACCATCATTACGTGCGATCATGGAGGCCGGCGGTTGGCCTCCTCCTGTCTATAAATGAGGAGAGGGCGGAGCCCCCTCTGCTCATCTCCTTCTTCTCGCCGCCTGCTCCTCCTTCCTCCTCGCCTCGCCGTCTTGCCGCAGCTCCCATGGCGCCAACGAAGAGGTTCTCAGCCACAGAGAAGGGGAAGGCTCGCCAAGAGGGGCCCGGCTCGCCACCGCTCAAGAGGGGGCAGGGCCGCCCTCGCAAGCATGCCGCGTCTCCTGCTGCGGCCCCTCGAGGGCGCGGGCGTACTCCATTGGGGACCGGCGTCATCCCCGGCGGCCGCAGCGGTGGTTCCTCTCGCGGCGGTGGCCGCTTGAGGCGGGGGCCCTTGCGCCGAGGGGAGGTGCGCTGTGGCCGCCCGGCCTCCTCGGCCGCGCTTCCATTCGGTGGAGGTGCTTCCGGAGTTCGTCGTGTGGTCGGAGAGGCCGGCCGGCACCTGGCTCCAACTCTCGCGGTCCTTTGCCGGTGAGCCGCCGGCCACGGGGCTCGATAGCTTCTGGTTGCAAGCCGACGGCTGCAGCAGCAAGGCCTCATGTGCCGCGGTGGAGGTTTCCGCCGCGGGCAACGCGATCCTGGCCTGTGGCTGGCAGACATTCGCTCTCGCGCATGGCCTGAGCAGGAGGTGCACCCTCCACTTCAAGTACGACAGCGTCGCGACCCTCTTCGTGAGGGTGTTCGGGGAAGATGGTCGCCGCGCAGGGTGCTGCCCCGAGGACAGCGGCGGCGAGGATGAGCTTGGCCTTGACGACGGCCGCGACGATGCTGAGGGCGAGCTTGCTCTTGGCGACGGCCGTGGCTCGTCCAGCGGCGGCGTCTCCTCCTCCGGCGATAGCACCAGTAGCGGTGGCTAAGACCAGCCACCACGTCGCCGGGCTCGCTTCGAGGACGGTGGCGGGTCGTCCCGTCGCCGCGCTTTGGTGAAGCGCGAAGAAGGATCTGGTTGAGTCCGGGAGGCCCTTGGAGCCAGGCCTTGTGTTGCTGCGGTCGCGTAGGCCGCTTTGGTTTAACCTTTCCTTTCTACCTGCACTTGAAAAAAGTAGGGGGCCCCGTAGGGGCGTGTAATGAACCATGGTACTTTATGCCACTATGCTATGTTTATCGTTCTCATGTTATGCCATGGTGTTCGTGCTCCGCGTAGATACAGAGGAGTAACTTAGCTCAATACGCTTGGGGTGGCTTCCTGCCTCGCGAGGGCGCGCCCCTTTGGCATCTGGTGAGGCCTCCTTGCTGCCAACCCTGGCACCGCTGGCCTCGTGAGATGTCATAAAGCTGCAAGTTTTGTTACAAAATCCGTCGGGCGCCTTGTTCTTTCTCGCGTGAGCCCTCAGGTATGGGCCAATCATGGCTTAATGCACCGCATCGCGGTACCTGGGGGGCACGGACTTAAGAGGGCACGCAAATCCTGGGCTCATTCGAGGGCACCTCGCGAAGATCAAGGGAGCCGAAGCTCCGGTGCGACAGGGCTTTGGCGAGGTGTGTTCGCGGCGTGGGCTAGACCAGCGCACATGCACACCTGCCCAGCCCCCGCGCGAGGCGCGCGAGGGAGAGCGACGGGCAACTGCCGTTCTCCCTGCCTCAAGGCAAAGAAGCAAGCAAAGTAAAGGGAGAAAATTCAACTGAACACTCAAGAAACGCCAGAGCTCCAAATTCCACTAAAAGGTTGCAAACCAGCTACAGAAAGCAAATGAACAGCCGCATCCGGCACCTAGTCTAGTCTTCTCACTAGCGCGGAGCTAAGTGTTGCCACTAGGACGTGGGAGGGAGCCCACGAGGCCGGAGGGCGGCACTCTGGAGACTCCGGGGCGTGTACAACCCCACTCATTATTACGTGAGAGTGTCACGGGCGGAGACCTTCACAGGCACTGGGCCTTGCTTCATAGGTAGAACTTCTGGAGGTGCTGGATGTTCCATGCGTTCTGGATGGGGACCCCGTCCTGCGTCTCCAGGCGCGCGGCGCCAGGCCTGGAGACGCGGGCGACCCTAAACGGGCCCTCCCACATGGGTGAAAGCTTATGCAGCCCTTCCCTGGAGAGCACCCGTCGTAGGACGAGATCGCCCACCTCAAGCGTCCTGGAGTGGACGCTGCGGTAGTGGTACCGCCACAGCGCTGCTGGTACCTTGCCGCTGGGAGCGAGGCTTGACGGCGGCGTTCCTCCCCCAGCACGAGATCCATCCCCCGCGTGGCATCCTGGCGTGCCTCGTCAAACGCCAAGACCTGCGCAGAGCGATGCCTGACCTCGTATGGGAGAACCGCTTCAGCTCCGTAGACAAGGAAGAATGGAGTTTCACCGGTCGGCTTGGTCGTAGTGGTGCGGATGGACCATAGCACGGACTGGAGCTCGTCTAGCCAGCCCCTGCCACAGGGTTCGAGCTTCTTCTTGAAAGTCCTTGCCTTGAGTGTTGGAAATATGCCCTAGAGGCAATAATAAAATGGTTATTATTATATTTCCTTGTTCATGATAATTGTCTATTTTTCTTGCTATAATTGTGTTATCCGGAAATCGTAATACATGTGTGAATACATAGACCAGAACATGTCCCTAGTGAGCCTCTAGTTGACTAGCTCGTTGATTAATAGATGGTTACGGTTTCCTGACCATGGACATTGGATGTCGTTGATAACGGGATCACATCATTAGGAGAATGATGTGATGGACAAGACCCAATCCTAAGCATAGCACAAGATCGTGTAGTTCGTCTGCTAAAGCTTTTCTAATGTCAAGTATCATTTCCTTAGACCATGAGATTGTGCAACTCCTGGATACCGTAGGAATGCTTTGGGTGTGCCAAACGTCACAACGTAACTGGGTGGCTATAAAGGCACACTACGGGTATCTCCGAAAGTGTCTGTTGGGTTGGCACGAATCGAGACTGGGATTTGTCACTCCGTGTGACGGAGAGGTATCTCTGGGCCCACTCCGTAGGAAATCATCATAATGTGCTCAATGTGACCAAGGAGTTGATCACGGGATGATGTGTTACGAACGAGTAAAGAGACTTGCCGGTAACGAGATTGAACAAGGTATAGGGATACCGACGATCGAATCTCGGGCAAGTATCATACCGGTAGACAAAGGGAATTGTATACGGGATTGATTGAATCCCCGGCATCGTGGTTCATCCAATGAGATCATCGTGGAACATGTGGGAGCCAACATGGGCATCCAGATCCCGCTATTGGTTATTTACCAAAGAGATGTCTCGGTCATGTCTACATGCCTCCCGGACCCGTAGGGTCTACACACTTAAGGTTCGATGACGCTAGGGTTATAGGGAAAGTTTGTACGTGGTTACCGAATATTTTCCAGAGTCCCGGATGAGATCCCGGACGTTACGAGGAGTTCTAGAATGGTCCGGAGGTAAAGAATGATATATAGGAAGTGAGGATTTGGACACCGGAAGTGTTCCGTGCATCACCGGTAATCTACCGGGACCACCGGAAGGGTTTCGGGGGTCCACCGGGAGGGGCCACCTGCCCCGGAGGCATGCATGGGCCAAGAGTGGGAAGGGACCAGCCCCTGAGTGGGCTGGTGCGCCTCCCACCAAGGCCCAAGGCGCAGCAAAGGGGAGAGAGGGGAAAACCCTAGGCGCAGATGGGCCTAAGGCCCACACTAGGGCGCGCCCCCCTCTCTCCCCCTCTTGGCCGCCCCGCCAATCCCATCTAGGGCTGCCGCACCCCCTAGGGTGGGAACCCTAGAGGGGCGCACCCCTCCCCTCCTCCTATATATAGTGGGGGTTTTGGGGCTGCCATACACGAACGTCTCTCTCTCTCGGCGTAGCCCTACCTCTCCACCTTCTGGTCTCTCGTAGTGCTTGGCGAAGCCCTGCTGGAGAACCACGCTGCTCCACCCCCACCACGCCATCGTGCTGCTACTGGAGTTGTCTTCCCCAACCTCTCCTCCTCCTTGCTGGATCAAGGCGCGGCATACGTCACCGGGCTGCACGTGTGTTGAACGTGGAGGCGCCGTCGTTCGGTGCTTAGATCGGAATCAACCACGATCTGAATCGCTGCGTGTACGACTCCACCAACCGCGTTCTTTGTAACGCTTCCGCATCGCGATCTTCAAGGGTATGAAGATGTACTCCCCTCTCTCTCGTTGCTAGTCTCTCCATAGATTGATCTTGGTGATGCATAGAAAATTTTGGATTTATGCAACAATCCCCAACAGTGGTATCAAAGCTAGGTCTATGCGTAGTTTCTATGCACAAGTAGAACACAAGTTGTTGTGGGCATCGATTTTGTCAATTTACTTGCCATTACTAGTATTATCTTGATTCGGCGACATCGTGGGAGGAAGCGGCCTGGACCGACCTTACACGTACGCTTACGTGAGACAGGTTCCACCGACTGACATGCACTAGTTGCATAAGGTGGCTAGAGGTTGTCTGTCTCTCCCACTTTAGTCGGATCAGATTCGATGAAAAGGGTCCTTATGAAGGGTAAATAGAAATTGGCATATCACGTTGTTGTTTTGGAGTAGGTAAGAAACATTCTTGCTAGAAACCTATAGCAACCACGTAAAAACTTGCAACAACAATTAGAGGACGTCTAACTTGTTCTTGCAGCATATGCCGTGTGATGTGATATGGCCAAAATGATGTCATGAATGATATATGTGATGTATGAGATTGATCATGTTCTTGTAATAGGAATCACGACTTGCATGTCGATGAGTATGACAACCGGCAGGAGCCATAGGAGTTGTCTTAATTTATTGTATGACCTGCGTGTCAATGAAAACGCCATGTAATTACTTTACTTTATTGCTAACCGTTAGCCATAGTAGTAGAAGTAACAGTTGGCGAGACAACTTCATGAAGACACGATGATGGAGATCATGGTGTCATGCCGGTGACGATGATGATCATGGCGCCCCGAAGATGGAGATCAAAAGGAGCAAAATGATATTGGCCATATCATGTCACTATTTGATTGCATGTGATGTTTATCATGTTTTTACATCTTATTTGCTTAGAACGACGGTAGCTTAAATAAGATGATCCCTCGCTAAAATTTCAAGGAAGTGTCCCCCCTAACTGTGCACCGTTGTGAAGGTTCGTTGTTTCGAAGCACCACGTGATGATCGAGTGTGATAGATTCTAACGTTCGAATACAACGGATGTAAGCCAGATTTACATATGCAAAACACTTAGGTTGACTTGACGAGCCTAGCATGTACAGACATGTCCTCGGAACACGAGAGACCGAAAGGTCGAACATGAGTCGTATACTAGATACAATCAACATGGAGATGTTCACCGTTGATGACTAGTCCGTCTCATGTGATGATCGGACACGGCCTAGTCAATTCGGATCATGTATCACTTAGATGACTAGAGGGATGTCTATCTGAGTGGGAGTTCATTAAATAATTTGATTAGATGAACTTAATTATCATGAACTTAGTCTAAATATCTTTACAATATGTCTTGTAGATCAAATGGCCCACGCTAATGCTGCCCTCAACTTCAACGCATTCCTAGAGAAAACCAAGCTGAAAGATGATGGTAGCAACTATACGGACTGGGTCCGTAACTTGAGGATCATCCTCGTAGCTGCCAAGAAAGCATATGTCCTTGAAGCATTGCTAGGTGAAGCACCCATTTTCCCAGCAACTCAAGATGTTATGAACGCCTGGCAGTCGCGTAGTTCCCTGGTTTAGTGCGGCATGCTTTACAGCTTAGAACCGGGGCTCCAAAATCGTTTTGAGCAGCACAGAGCATATGAGATGTTCCAAGAGTTGAAAATGGTTTTCAAAGCTCATGCCCGGGTCGAGAGATATGAAGTCTCCGACAAGTTCTACAGTTGTAAGATGGAGGAAAACAGTTCTGTCAGCGAGCATATACTCAAAATGCCTGGGTTGCACAACCGCTTGTCTCAGCTGGGAGTTAATCTCCCGGATGACTCGGTCATTGACAGAATCCTCTAGTCGCTTCCACCTAGCTACAAGAGCTTTATGGTGAACTAAAATATGCAAGGGATGAAGAAGTCCATTCCTGAGTTATATTCAATGCTGAAATCAGCGGAGGTGGAGATCAAACAGGAACATCAAGTGTTGATGGTGAATAAGACCACTAGTTTCAAGAAGGGCAAGGGTAAGAAGAACTTCAAGAAGGACGGCAAGGGAGTTGCCGCGCCCGGTAAATCAGTTGCCGGGAAGAAGCCAAAGAATGGACCCAAGCCCGAGACTCAGTGCTTTTATTGCAAGGGAAATGGTCACTGGAAGCGGAACTGCCCCAAGTACTTAGCGGATAAGAAGGCCGGCAATACCAAAGGTATATATGATATACATGTTATTGATGTGTACCTTACCAGCACTCGTAGTAGCTCCTGGGTATTTGATACCGGTGCGGTTGCTCATATTTGTAACTCAAAACAGGAGCTGCGGAATAAGCGGAGACTGGCGAAGGACGAGGTGACGATGCGCGTCGGGAATGGTTCCAAGGTCGATGTGATCGCCGTCGGCACGCTACCTCTACATTTACCTACGGGATTAGTTTTAAACCTCAATAATTGTTATTTAGTGCCAGCTTTGAGCATGAACATTGTATCTGGATCTCGTTTAATGCGAGATGGCTACTCATTTAAATCTGAGAATAATGGTTGTTCTATTTATATGAGAGATATGTTTTATGGTCATGCCCCGCTGGTCAATGGTTTATTCTTATTGAATCTCGAACGTGATGTTACACATATTCATAGTGTGAATGCCAAAAGATGTAAGGTTGATAATGATAGTCCCACATACTTGTGGCACTGCCGCCTTGGTCACATTGGTGTCAAACGCATGAAGAAACTCCATGCAGATGGACTTTTGGAGTCTCTTGATTATGAATCATTTGACACGTGCGAACCATGCCTCATGGGCAAAATGACCAAGACTCCGTTCTCCGGAACAATGGAGCGAGCAACCAACTTATTGGAAATCATACATACTGATGTGTGCGGTCCAATGAGCGTTGAGGCTCGCGGTGGTTATCGTTATGTTCTCACCCTCACTGATGACTTAAGTAGATATGGGTATGTCTACTTAATGAAACACAAGTCTGAGACCTTTGAAAAGTTCAAGGAATTTCAGAGTGAGGTTGAGAATCAACGTGACAGGAAAATAAAATTCTTGCGATCAGATCGTGGGGGAGAATATTTGAGTCACGAGTCTGGCACACACTTAAGGAAATGTGGAATTGTTTCACAACTCACACCGCCTGGAACACCTCAGCGTAATGGTGTGTCCGAACATCGTAATCGCACTCTATTGGATATGGTGCGATCTATGATGTCTCTTACCGATCTACCGCTATCATTTTGGGGTCATGCTTTAGAGACTACCACATTCACTTTAAATAGGGCTCCGTCAAAATCCGTTGAGATGACACCGTATGAATTATGGTTTGGGAAGAAACCTAAGCTGTCGTTTCTGAAAGTTTGGGGATGCGATGCTTATGTCAAGAAACTTCAACCTGAAAAGCTCGAACCCAAGTCGGAAAAATGCGTCTTCATAGGATACCCTAAGGAAACTATTGGGTATACCTTCTACCTCAGATCCGAAGGCAAGATCTTTGTTGCCAAGAATGGATCCTTTCTAGAGAAAGAGTTTCTCTCGAAAGAAGTAAGTGGGAGGAAAGTAGAACTTGATGAGGTATTGCCTCTTGAACCGGAAGTAGCGCAGCTCAGGAAGATGTTTCTGTGGTGCCTGCACCGACTAGAGAGGAAGTTAATGATGATGATCATGAAACTTCGGATCAAGTTGCTACTGAACTTCGTAGGTCCACAAGGACACGTTTCCGCACCAGAGTGGTACGGCAACCCTGTCCTGGAAATCATGTTGTTAGACAATGGTGAACCTTCGAACTATGAAGAAGCGATGGCGGGCCCGGATTCCAACAAATGGCTTGAAGCCATGAAATCCGAGATAGGATCCATGTATGAAAATGAAGTATGGACTTTGACAGACTTGCCCGATGATCGGCAAGCCATAGAGAATAAATGGATCTTTAAGAAGAAGACTGACGCGGATGGTAATGTGACCATCTATAAGGCTCGGCTTGTCGCTAAGGGTTATCGACAAGTTCAAGGGGTTGACTACGATGAGACCTTCTCACCCGTAGCGAAGCTGAAGTCCGTCCGAATCATGTTAGCATTGCCGCATTCTATGATTATGAGATATGGCAAATGGACGTCAAAACGGCATTCCTTAATGGTTTCCTTAAGGAAGAATTGTATATGATGCAGCCGGAAGGTTTTGTCGATCCTAAGAATGCTGACAAGGTATGCAAGCTCCAGCGCTCAATCTATGGGCTGGTGCAAGCATCTCGGAGTTGGAACATTCGCTTTGATGAGATGATCAAAGCGTTTGGGTTTACACAGACTTATGGAGAAGCCTGTGTTTACAAGAAAGTGAGTGGGAGCTCTGTAGCATTTCTCATATTATATGTGGATGACATACTATTGATGGGAAATGATATAGAATTTTTGGAAAGCATAAAGGCCTACTTGAATAAGTGTTTTTCAATGAAGGACCTTGGAGAAGCTGCTTACATATTAGGCATCAAGATCTATAGAGATAGATCGAGACGCCTCATTGGTCTTTCACAAAGCACATACCTTGACAAGATATTGAAGAAGTTCAATATGGATCAGTCCAAGAAGGGGTTCTTGCCTGTATTGCAAGGTGTGAGATTGAGCACGGCTCAATGCCCGACCACGGCAGAAGATAGAGAAAAGATGAGTGTCATCCCCTATGCCTCGGCCATAGGGTCTATTATGTATGCCATGCTGTGTACCAGACCTGATGTGAACCTTGCCGTAAGTTTGGAAGGGAGGTACCAAAGTAATCCCGGCATGGAACACTGGACAGCGGTCAAGAATATCCTGAAGTACCTGAAAAGGACTAAGGATATGTTTCTCGTTTATGGAGGTGACGAAGAGCTCGTCGTAAAGGGTTACGTCGATGCTAGCTTCGACACAGATCTGGATGACTCCAAGTCACAAACCGGATACGTGTATATTTTGAATGGTGGGGCAGTCAGCTGGTGCAGTTGCAAGCAAAGCATCGTGGCGGGATCTACATGTGAAGCAGAGTACATAGCAGCCTCAGAGGCAGCACAGGAAGCAGTCTGGATGAAGGAGTTCATCACCGACCTAGGAGTTATTCCCAATGCGTCGGGCCCGATGACTCTCTTCTGTGACAACACTAGAGCTATTGCCCTTGCCAAGGAGCCTAGGTTTCACAAGAAGACCAGGCATATCAAGCGTCGCTTCAACTCCATTCGTGAATATATTCAAGATGGAGACATGGATATATGTAAAGTGCATACGGATCTGAATGTTGCAGATCCGTTGACTAAACCTCTTCCACGAGCAAAATATGATCAACACCAGAATTCTATGGGTGTTGGATTCATCACAATGTAACTAGATTATTGACTCTAGTGCAAGTGGGAGACTGTTGGAAATATGCCCTAGAGGCAATAATAAAATGGTTATTATTATATTTCCTTGTTCATGATAATTGTCTATTGTTCATGCTATAATTGTGTTATCCGGAAATCGTAATACATGTGTGAATACATAGACCACAACATGTCCCTAGTGAGCCTCTAGTTGACTAGCTCGTTGATCAATAGATGGTTACGGTTTCCTGACCATGGACATTGGATGTCGTTGATAACGGGATCACATCATTAGGAGAATGATGTGATGGACAAGACCCAATCCTAAGCATAGCACAAGATCGTGTAGTTCGTCTGCTAAAGCTTTTCTAATGTCAAGTATCATTTCCTTAGACCATGAGATTGTGCAACTCCCGGATACCGTAGGAATGCTTTGGGTGTGCCAAACGTCACAACGTAACTGGGTGGCTATAAAGGCACACTACGGGTATCTCCGAAAGTGTCTGTTGGGTTGGCACGAATCGAGACTGGGATTTGTCACTCCGTGTGACGGAGAGGTATCTCTGGGCCCACTCGGTAGGACATCATCATAATGAGCTCAATGTGACCAAGGAGTTGATCACGGGATGATGTGTTACGAACGAGTAAAGAGACTTGCCGGTAACGAGATTGAACAAGGTATAGGGATACCGACGATCGAATCTCGGGCAAGTATCATACCGGTAGACAAAGGGAATTGTATACGGGATTGATTGAATCCCCGACATCGTGGTTCATCCGATGAGATCATCGTGGAACATGTGGGAGCCAACATGGGCATCCAGATCCCGCTATTGGTTATTTACCAAAGAGATGTCTCGGTCATGTCTACATGCCTCCCGAACCCGTAGGGTCTACACACTTAAGGTTCGATGACGCTAGGGTTATAGGGAAAGTTCGTACGTGGTTACCGAATGTTGTTCGGAGTCCCGGATGAGATCCCGGACGTCACGAGGAGTTCCGGAATGGTTCGGAGGTAAAGAATGATATATAGGAAGTGAGGATTTGGACACCGGAAGTGTTCCGTGCATCACTAGTAATGTACCGGGACCACCGGAAGGGTTCCGGGGGTCCACCGGGAGGGGCCACCTGCCCCGGAGGCATGCATGGGCCAAGAGTGGGAAGGGACCAGCCCCTGAGTGGGCTGGTGCGCCTCCCACCAAGGCCCAAGGCGCAGCAAAGGGGAGAGAGGGGAAAGCCCTAGGCGCAGATGGGCCTAAGGCCTACCCTAGGGCGCCCCCTCTCTCCCCCTCTTGGCTGCCCCCCAATCCCATCAAGGGCTGCCGCACCCCCTAGGGTGGGAACCCTAGAGGGGGCGCACCTCCTCCCCTCCTCCTATATATAGTGGGGGTTTTGGGGCTGCCATACATGAACGTCTCTCTCTTTCTTGGTGCAGCCCTACCTCTCCACCTCCTCGTCTCTCGTAGTGCTTGGCGAAGCCCTGCTGGAGAACCACGCTGCTCCACCACCACCACGCCGTCGTGCTGCTGCTGGAGTTGTCTTCCCCAACCTCTCCCTCCTCCTTGCTGGATCAAGGCGCGGGAGACGTCACTAAGCTGCACGTGTGTTGAACGCGGAGGCGCCGTTGTTCGGCGCTTAGATCGGAATCGACCATGATCTGAATCGCTGCGTGTACGACTCCACCAACCGCGTTCTTTGTAACGCTTCCGCATCGCGATCTTCAAGGGTATGAAGATGTACTCCCCTCTCTCTTGTTGCTAGTCTCTTCATAGATTGATCTTGGTGATGCGTAGAATTTTTTTGATTTCTGCAACGATCCCCAACATTGAGACCTCTCAGGACCTCTGCGTTTGCGCGCTCGGCTTGCCCATTGCTCCTGGGGTGTGCCACCAAGGCGTAGCATATCTGCGTTCCAAGGTTAGCACAGCATGTTTTGTATAGGTTGCTGGTGAATTGCGAGCCGTTGTCGGTGATGATGCAGTTAGGGACTCCGAACCGGCTCACGAGGCTCTTGATGAACTTGACCGCCGAGCCGGCCGGGATGGTACGGACTGGCTCCACCTCCGCCCACTTGGTGAATTTGTCGATGGCGACGTAGAGGTAGCGGTAGCCCCCGGGCGCTCGAGGGAACGGTCCCAAGATGTCCAACCCCCAAACCGCAAACGACCACGAGAGTGGGATAGTCTGGAGGCCCTGAGCAGGCTGGTGGATTTGCTTGGCATGGAACTGGCAGGCTTCGCAGGATCTCACCAGCTCGGTTGCGTCATTGAGTGCCGTGGGCCAGTAGAATCCGCTGCGGAACGCCTTGCCCACCAAGGTGCGCGATGACGAATGATGTCCGCAATCCCCTCCATGTATGTCGGCTAACAGGTCGCACCCCTGCTCCCTGGAGATGCATCGCAAGGAAACATCGTTCGGTCGTTTTCAGTATAGCTCACCGTCCCATATGCAGTAGGATGTGGCCTGCTGAGCCACGCGCTCCGCATCTTCCTCCTTCTCTGGCAGGGCTCCCTGCAGCAGGTACGCCTTGAATTCTTCTGTCTAGCACCCCTCCTAAGGCTCGAGCGCGAGGAGCAGACGCGCTCCTGAGGTCGGGCCGCAAGCGGGGGCTCCCGAGGTTGGTGGCGGGGGAAGGTCCTCCTGAGGCGGTGCCGGCTCCGCAGCCGGAGGGGCTACCGAAGGCTTGAAGAGTTGTTCCTCGGAAACGCCGGGCTCCTGGGGAAGGCGCCTGGACGCCTTCTTGGCGATATCGTCAGCTTCCTTGTTCGTGCCACGGGGCACATGCTGCAGCCCCAGGCCCAAGAATTGTTTCTCCATTTTGCGTACCTCCGCGAGGTATGCCTCCATATGCTCATCCTTCGGCTCGTACACTTTGTTGGAGAAGTTGACGAGGAGCTGGGAGTCGCCCTGATGGTGAGGCGCTTCACTCCCAAAGCCGCCGCAGCCTTGAGACCGGCAATCAAGCCTTCGTACTCTGCGATGTTGTTGGAGACCTTCTCGCCCCGCTGGAAGCAGAGCTGCACGGCGTAGTAGAGCTTGTCCTGGGTGGGCGAGATGAGCACGGCTCCAGCCCCCGCGCCCTAACGTGCGAAGGCGCCATCAAAGTGCATGACCCAGCTGTCTGGCGCTTCGCTCCCATGCGAGAGGGATAGGTCCTCGCCTGCCTTGGGCCCTAGAGCGTCACTCCACTCCACCACGAAGTCGGCGAGCGCGGCACCCTTGATGACCCTGGTGGTGCTGAACTCCAGCTAGAATGCTTGCAATTCGATGTTCCACTCGGCGACCCTCCCCGCAATATTGGGGCTCCGGAGCACCCTCTCCAGCGGGTATGCTGAGACGACCTTAATGGGGTAGCCTTGGAAGTAATGGCGCAGCTTACGTGAGGCAACGAGGAGCACGAGTAGAAGCTTCTATGGCATGGGGTAGCGCGCCCGCGCGTCACGCAGTATCGTGCTGACGAAGTACACCGGGTGCTCGACGAGGGCGGGAGTGTCAGTGGAGTCCGAGGCCTCCTGGGACGGGGCACCTTCTAAGGCTGGGAGACCTCAGGAGCCGGGCCGCCTGTTTGTGCAGCCACAGCCTCAGGAGCGCCCCCTAATGGGACATGGCCGTCCGCTGGCGCTGCAGTGGCTTCAGGGGCGTCGTCTTGATGCTTCTTCTTCTCGATCGGCCGCGCGGCAGGTCCTTGACCTGGCACCCCTCCCGGACGGCCACCAGCGCTGCGCTGGCTTAGTAGGGCGTGGCGACTAGGTAGAGCACCAGGGGCTCGAGAGGACATGGCGCCACCATCACTGGCGGGCTGGTGAGGTACCTCTTGAGGTCTTGAAACGCCGCGTCAGCCTCCGGAGTCCACTCGAATGGGCCCTTCTTCTTCATTAGCTTGAAGAACGGGAGGGCACGCTCCCCCAGCTTGGAGATGGAGCGCCCCTGCGAGGTCACGCAGCCCGCAAGCTTTTGCATTTCCTTGAGGGTCTGTGGCGGGCTCATCTCTTCTATTGCTCTGACCTTCTCTGGGTTCGCCTCGATTCCCTTGTGCAACACAAGGAAGCCCAGCAACTTGCCTGAGGGGACGCCAAACACGCATTTCTCCAGGTTGAGCCACAGGTCCACCTTGCGTAGGCTGGCGAAGGTCTCCTCCAGATCCTGGATGAGGGTCCTTGCCTCCCGAGATTTCACCACAATGTCGTCGACGTAGGCCTCAGCGTTCCTCTTGAGCTGCTGGCCCAGAGCGATGTTCATCAGTCGCTGGAAGGTCGCCCCAGCGTTGCGCAGTCCGAACGGCATGCAGGTGTAACAGTACACCCCAGACGGGGTTAAGAAGGCCGTCTTCTCAACGTCCTTTACCGCCATCTTGATCTGGTGGTAGCCCGAGAAGGCATCTAGGAAATATAGCAGGTCACACTCGGCGGTGGAGTCGACGATCTGATTAATGCGCAGAAGCGGGAACGGGTCTTGGTGGTAGGCCTTGTTGAGGTTGGTGAAGTCGACGCACATGCGTTCCTTCCAGCCTTTCTTGGGCACGACGACCGGGTTCGCCAGCCACTCCGGGTACCGCACCTCACGGATAACACCTGCTTCTTGTAGCTTGCGGGTCTCTTGGACGATGAAGGATTGCTTCTCAGTGGACTGTTGTCGTGCCTTCTGCTTCACCGGGCGCACATTAGGGCACACCTTTAGGTGATGCTCAATAATCCCCCTCGGGACCCCAACTAGCTGCTTGGGCTCCCAGGCGAACACCTCCTTATTCAAGCATAGGAAGTTCACCAATGCCTCCTCTAGGTCCGGGGCGAGGTCGGCGCCTATGGTGAAAGTGGCTCCTGAGGCCCCGTCCTCGTCGACCGGTACCCGCTTCGTCTTAGCCCGATCTTGAGAGAATAACTGCTTATTCTTCGCCGGCATAGCCCCCCGGGCCCCAGGTGTTGTTTCGTCCGGGGGGCGTGCCACCGCTGCGGTCCTGAAGGAGAGCTTGAGGGCCATCAGGGCCTCCTTGGTGTCTCCAGCCGCCGCTGCTCCCTGGCATCTTCATGAGGTTGTAGGCATGATGGGTTGCCGCCATGAACTTGGCCAAGGCTGGGTACCCGAGGATGGCGTTGTACGGGAGGCCGATGCGAGCGATGTCGAAGTCGATGAGCTCGGTGCGGTATTTGTCGCGGGTGCCGAAGGTGACAGGGAGGCGGATCTGCCCTAGGGGGCTGGCAGAACCATCGCCAACCCCGGAGAAGGGCCTGGTGGGGCGGAGCCGGCCGTGCGACACGTGGAGCAAGCCGAAAGCTTCCACAAAGAGCACGTTGAGGCCGGCCCTGCTGTCGATGAGGGTCTTGGTAACCGCCGCGTTGCAGATGGTAGGTGTGCAGAGCATCGGGAGCACGCCTGAGCCCGCAGTGGTCTCCGGATGGTCCCTTGAGTCGAAGGAGAGATCGGCCTTGGGCGCCGCCCATCCCGGAGGAGCTTCCTGCTGCACACGGGCAGCGCCCATTGGGTGGAAGAACTGCTTGACGTGGCGATCCGAGGGCGGCGCCTGCAAACCACCAAGGAGGGCTGCAACGGCGAGGGGCGCCGGTGCTGTGAAGCGCGCGATGAAGAGATCGCGCAGTTCCCCCCAGGAGGCCACAGAGGATCCCGGCAGGTTGAGCAGCCAGGCGCGCGGCACGCCGGCGAGGGCCATGGGGAACCAGTTAGCCATGACCTTGTCGTCGCCTCTGGCTGCCCGAATGGCCTCCTCGTACACCTGGAGGAAGACTCCTCGATCCGCCACGCCAACATAGCAAGGTGGCATCTCTGGCTTGAACTTATGGGGCCAACGCACCTGCCGCAAGGCGGGGGCGAAGGCTCAGAGCCCCTCAGCGCCTTCGTGCATGCCCGTTGGCCCGGACGGAGGAGCGGCGCTCGCCATGAGAGTCGAAGGGGGAGCGAAGCGGGCAGAGCGGACAGGGAGGCGAAGCTTCGGCGCACCCCTACCTGGCGCGCCAAATGTTGGATTCGGGGTTCCGCAGACCCTTGAGAGGTTCGACCTCTGGGGTGCGCACGAAGAACACTCTCTCCCCAGTCTACCCGCTAAACGATCCCACGGCCTAGCTCGACGAACCCAAAGAACGAGAGACACAGGGATTTATCCTGGTTTGGGCCACCTTGCAGTGTAATACCCTACTCCAGCTTTGTGGTGGATTGCCTCGAGGGGCTGAGGATGGACTAGTACAGTGGTTGAGCAACCTCAGGAGGTGAGGTGTTCTTGGGCTCGATGAGCTGGTGGGTGTGAGGATGATCTAAATGATCTGTCCTTGCTACGGTGGTGGCTAGTCCTATATATAGCGGCCTTGGTCCTCTTCCCAAATGTAGGCGGGAAGGGATCCCACAACGGCCAATTTTGAAGGGAGACAACTAGTACAAGCTATCCTGACAAAAGTAGTCTTCGCCTGCAAAAGGCTCTGGTGGAGACGCTGCAGTGGGCTCCGCGATGACCTCCATCCTGCCGTCCTGGCGGTCTTGGTCTTGTTGCACCGAAACGGAAACCTTTGCCTGATGCCTCGGGACTCCGCGCCTGCGCTTGCCACCAAAGAGGAAACTGGTACACTATGCCCGCTGGCGCCCGCCTGGCCTTGGTCGTCATGGCTCACATCACGTGAACCTCTCAAGGTGCTCCCTGCATTGATATCTCCGCTCCTCGGGAGCCAGCCTAGTGAGGCTGCCCCCAGGAAGGTCTTGGCGTCGCCCGCCTCGCGAGGGCCTTGAGTCGTTGCTGCTGAAGCTGGGCCGTACCGGGCCGTTGATGGAGCCACGCCACAGGCCGTAGGCAGGCAAGTCTGGGCACCCCCGTTCCCAGGATGCCGATAGAGCCCATTTTACCTTGTCTTCTCCTTTTGAATAAAATGTTTGCAGCTTCCAGCCTAGTCCATGGTACTATTGCACTATTATTATTTTCATATCGTTCGGTCGTGCGAGTGAAAGGCAATAATGACGACATTCGATGAACTGGCCGTTGTAGAGAGAAACTGGTATGAACTCGACTTGTTCTATCTGTGTAAATATGTTTAACCTAGTATCCATGATTCGGCCCATTATGATTAAACATGTTTGCAATGACAATTAGAGATTATAGTTTCTCATGCCATGCATAAGTAGCTAGGAGTGGATAATGACTTATCTTGGACATCAACATTGCGTTAAAATGATTGTGATGTAGTATGACGATATGGTATCCTCCTCTGAATGTTCGAGTGACTTGACTTGGCACATGTTCATGCATGTAGTTGAATCAAAACCAACATAGCCTCTATGATATTTATGTTCATCGTGTTCATATCCTATTCATGATAGTGTCCAATGTTACTTATGCATAATGCATGTTTATGACCGTTGTTGCTCTCTAGCTGACCGCTTCTCGATCTAATTGCTAGCCTTCGCCTGGACTAAGTGGGAACTCTGCTTGTACATCAAAAACCTTGAACCCAAAGTTATTCCAGATGAGTCCACCATATCTACCTATATGCGGTATTACGCTGCTGTCCTAAGTAAATTTGCATGTGCCATCTCTAAAAAACTTCTAAATAAATATCATTTTTGTGTGCCTGGATCGTTCATGGAACGACGGGAGGTGGTCGGTATCTTCTATGCTAAGCGGGTTATTCTCAGGTCCAGTGTTTATTCACTCGCCATCGCATGAGAAAAGGGCGGTAATAGGGATTCCCAGTCCCGAACTAAAAAATGCAAATAATTAAACAAAACTCCCCTGGGACTGTTGTTGGTTTGGACGACACCCGTTGTTTCGAACAAGCCGTGGAATGTGACTGTTGGTGGAGGGGGAGTAAACCTTTACTTTTATCGCTTGGGAACCGCCACTAGCGTGCTTAGCATGGAAGATATTGATAACTGATGGCCGTGAAGTAAATGAGAAAGGTGCATGTCTCAAAACATCATTTACCTCTGTTTTAAAACTTGAGCTCTAGCACCTCTGCAAATCACTGCTTCCCTCTACGAATTGACTATCTATTTACGTTTATGTTGTGTCTTCACCTTCTAAAACAAGCGCCAGAACCTGAGAGCATAGCTGTCATGAGTTATGCATTGTGTGTAGCTAATGTTGGGTGCATCATGACTGGATCTTTTCTACCATGAATTACAATGTTTAGTCACTGCTTGAACTTTGTAGGTGCTCTGCATTTATATTTTGCGGTCTCAGAAAGGGCTAGCGAGATACCACTATTGTCATATTATATCATGGTTGTTTTGACAACGTGTTTCCGTCTGAGATATCTTATTATTGCTCGCTAGCTGATTATGTCATTGATATGAGTTAATATAATCTTTAAGAGTTTTTGTCAGCATGGCTAGTTATAATGTTGGCTAAAAACCTGGGTGTTGTTTAAGCTTATTTATGCAAACAAGAGCAAAAGAGTTCCTAAAAGTTTTTCTTTTTCACTTTTAGTTTATCAACTGAATTGCTTGAGGACAAGCAAAGGTTTAAGCTTTGGAGAGTTGACACGTCTCCAACATATCTACTTATCCTAACGCTTTTCCTCTTGCTTTGGACTCTAATTTGCATGATTTGAATGAAACTAACCCCGGACTGACACTGTTTTCAGCAGAACTACCATGGTGTTGTTTTTGTGCAGAAATAAAAGTTCTCAGAATGGAACGGAACTTTGCGAGGAATTTTTATATAATAAATAAGAATTTCTGGAGCCAAGACCTGCTGGAGAGGGGCACCTGGGTGGGCACAACCCACCAGGGCGCGCCCCCTCTCCTGGCGCACCCAAGTGGGTTGTCCCCTCCTGGTGGCCCCGCAGACCCTGAAACCGACGCTATAAAATCCTAATTTTCCAGGAAAAAATCAGGGAGAAAGAATTATCGCGATCCACGAGACAGAGCCGCCGACACCTCTTGTTCTTCATCGGGAGGCCAGATCTGGAGTCCGTTTGGGGCTCCGGAGAAGGGGATCTTCGTTCTTCGCCATCACCAACCCTTCTCCATCGCCACTTGCATGATGCTCCCCACCGGGAGTGAGTAATTCCTTCGTAGGCTCGCTGGTCGGTGAGGAGTTGGATGAGATTCATCATGCAATCGAGTTAGTTTTGTTAGGGCTTGATCCCTAGTATCCACTATGTTCTTAGATTGATGTTGCTATGACCTTGCCATGCTTTATGCTTGTCACTTTGGGTCCGGGTGCCATGAACTCAGATCTGAACTGTTTATGTTATCATCATTATATCCATGTTCTAGATCCGATCTTGCAAGTTATAGTCACCTACTACATGTTATGATCCGGCAACCCCGGAGTGACAATAGTCGGGACCACTCCCGGTGATGACCGTAATTTGAGGAGTTCATGTATTCATTATGTGTTAATGCTTTCTTCCGTTTCTCTATTAAAAGGAGGCCTTAATATCCCTTAGTTTCCAATATGGACCCCGCTACCACGGGAAGGTGCTACCTCTTGAGCACTGCGTTGGTTTTCCCTTGAAGAGGAAAGGGTGATGAAGTAAAGTAGCGTAAATATTTCCCTCAGTTTTTGAGAACCAAGGTATCAATCCAGTAGGAGACCACACTCGAGTCCCACGCACCTACACAAACAAATAAGAACCTCGCAACCAACGCGATAAAGGGGTTGTCAATCCCTTCACGGTCACTTACGAGAGTGAGATCTGATAGATATGATAAGATACTATTTTTGGTATTTTTATGATAAAGAGAAATAAAGATGAAAAGTAAAATAAACGGCGCCAGAAATAGCTTGTTGACGGGAGATTAATATGATAGAAAATAGACCCGGGGGCCATAGGTTTCACTAGTGGCTTCTCTCAAGATAGCATAAGTATTACGGTGGGTAAACGAATTACTGTCGAGCAATTGATAGAATTGAGCATAGTTATGAGAATATCTAGGTATGATCATGTATATAGGCATCACGTCCACGACAAGTAGACCAAAACGATTCTGCATCTACTACTATTACTCCACACATCGACCGCTATCCAGCATGCATCTAGAGTATTAAGTTCATAAGAACCGAGTAATGCTTTAAGCAAGATGACATGATGTAGAGGGATAAACTCATGCAATATGATATAAACCCCATCTTTTTATCCTCGGTGGCAACAATACAATACGTGCCTTGCTGCCCCTGCTGTCACTGGGAAAGGACACCGCAAGATTGAACCCAAAGCTAAGCACTTCTCCCATTGCAAGAAAGATCAATCTAGTAGGCCAAACCAAACTGATAATTCGAAGAGACTTGCAAAGATAACCAATCATACATAAAAGAATTAAGAGGAGATTCAAATATTGTTCATAGATAAACTGGATCATAAACCCACAATTCATCGGATCTCGACAAACACACCGCAAAAGAAGAGTTACATCAAATAGATCTCAAAGAGAATCGAGGAGAACTTTGTATTGAGATCCAAAGAGAGAGAAGAAGCCATCTAGCTAATAACTATGGACCCGAAGGTCTGAGGTAAACTACTCACACATCATCGGAGGGGCTATGGTGTTGATGTAGAAGCCCTCCGTGATCAATGCCCCCTCCGACGGAGCGCCGGAAAAGGCCCCAAGATGGGATCTCACGGGTACAGAAGGTTGCGGCGGTGGAAATAGGGTTTTGGCTCCATATATGATGTTTCCAGGGTACATGGGTATATATAGGAGGAAGAGGTACGTCGGTGGAGCAACGAGGGGCCCACGAGGGTGGAGGGCGCGCCCAGGGGGTAGGCGCGCCCCCTGCCTCGTGCTCTCCTCGTTGATTGCTTTACGTAGACTCCAAGTCCTCTGGATCACGTTTCTTCCGAAAATCACGTTCCCGAATGTTTCATTCCGTTTGGACTCCCTTTGATATCATTTTCCTTCGAAACACTGAAATAGGCAAAAAAATAGCAATTTGGGCTGGGCCTCCGGTTAATAGGTTAGTCCCAAAAATAATATAAAAGTGTATAATAAAGCCCATTAAACATCCAAAACACAATATAATATAGCATGGAACAGTAAAAAAGTATAGATACGTTGGAGACGTATCAAGCATCCCCAAGCTTAATTCCTGCTCGTCCTCGAGTAGGTAAATGATAAAAATAGAATTTTTTATGTGGAATGCTACTTAGCATAATTTTCAATGTAACCCTCTTAATTGTGGTATGAATATTCAGATCCGAAAGATTCAAGATAAAAGTTTAATATTGACATAAAAGTAATAATACTTCAAGCATACTAACTAAGCAATTATGTATTCTCAAAATAACATGGCCAAAGAAAGTTCATCCCTACAAAATCATATAGTTTGGTCATGCTCCATTTTCGTCACACAAGAATGCTCTCATCATGCACAACCCCGATGACAAGCCAAGCAATTGTTTCATACTTTAGTAATCTCAAACTTTTTTCAACTCCCACGCAATACATGAGCGTGAACCATGGATAAAGCACTATGGGTGGAATAGAATATAATGATGGGGGTTATGTGGAGAAGACAAAAAGGAGAAAGTATCACATCAACACGGCTAATCAATGGGCTATGGAAATGCCCATCAATTGATGTTAATGTGAGGAGTAGGGATTGCCATGCAACGGATGCACTAGAGTTGTAAATGTATGAAAGCTCAACAAAAGAAACTAAGTGGGTGTGCATCCAACTTGCTTGCTCATGAAGACCTAGGGCATTTGAGGTAGCCCATTGTGGGAATATACAAGCCAAGTTCTATAACGAAAAATTCCCACTAGTATATGAAAGTGACAAAACAAGAGACTATCTATCATAAGGATCATGGTGCTACTTTGAAGCACAAGTATAGAAAAACATAGTAGCATTGCCCCTTTTTTCTTTTTTTTGGGCCTTTTTTGGCCTTTCTCTTTTTTTGGGACAATGCTCTATGAATTATGATCATCACACTTCTATTTATTTACAACTCAATGATTACAACTCGATACTAGAACAAAGTATGACTCTATATGAATGCCTCTGGCGGTGTACCGGGAACTGCATCAGATCAATAAACAAATAATATTCATGGTGGCTTTGCCACAAATACAATGTCAACTACATGATCATGCAAGGCAATATGACAATGATGAACGTGTCATGATAAATGGAATGGTGGAAAGTTGCATGGCAATATATCTTGGAATGGCTATGGAAATGCCATAATAGGTAGGTATGGTGGCTGTTTTGAGGAAGATATAAGGAGGCTTATGTGTGATAGAGCGTATCGTACCACGGGGTTTGGATGCACCGGCGAAGTTTGCACCAACTCTCAAGGTGAGAAAGGGCAATGCACGTTACCGAAGAGGCTAGCAATGATGGAAGGGTAAGAGTGCGTATAATCCATGGACTCAACATTAGTCATAAAGAACTCACATACTTGTTGCAAAAATCTACAAGTCATCAAAAACCAAGCACTACGTGCATGCTCCTAGGGGGATAGATTGGTAGGAAAAGACCATCGCTCGTCCCCGACCACCACTCATAAGGAGGACAATCAAAGAACACCTTATGTTTCAAATTTGTTACACAACGTTTACCATACGTGCATGCTACAGGATTTGCAAACTTCAACACAAGTATTTCTCAAATTCACAACTACTCAGCTAGCACAGCTTTAATATCACTACCTCCATATCTCAAAACAATCATCAAGCATCAAACTTCTCTTAGTATTCAACACACTCATAAGAAAGTTTTTACTAATCTTGAATACCTAGCATATTAGGACTAATTTCACAATTAAAGCAAATTACCATGCTGTTTTGTAGGACTCTCAAAATAATATAAGTGAAGCATGAGAGAACAATAATTTCTATAAAACAAATCCACCACCGTGGTCTAAAAGATATAAGTGAAGCACTAGAGCAAAAACTATATAGCTCAAAAGATATAAGTGAAGCACATAGAGTATTCTAATAAATTCCGAATCATGTGTGTCTCTCTCAAAAGGTGTGTACAGAAAGGATGATTGTGGTAAACTAAAAAGCAAAGACTCAAATCATACAAGACGCTCCAAGCAAAACACATATCATGTGGTGAATAAAAATATAGCTCCAAGTAAAGTTACCGATGGACGAAGACGAAAGAGGGGATGCCTTCCGGGGCATCCCCAAGCTTTGGCTTTTCGGTGTCCTTAGATTACCTTGGGGTGCCATGGGCATCCCCAAGCTTAGGCTCTTGCCACTCCTTGTTCCATAATCCATCAAATCTTTACCCAAAACTGAAAACTTCACAACACAAAACTCAACAGAAAATCTCGTGAGCTCCGTTAGCGAAAGAAAACAAAACACCACTTCAAGGTACTGTATTGAACTCATTCTTTATTTATATTGGTGTTAAACTTACTGTATTCCAACTTCTCTATGGTTTATAAACTATTTTACTAGCCATAGATTCATCAAAATAAGCAAACAACACACGGAAAAACAGAATCTGTCAAAAACAGAACAGTCTGTAGTAATCTGTAACTAACGCAAACTTCTGTAACTCAAAAAATTCTACCAAAATAGGATGACCTAATATTTTTTATTGATCAGCTGCAATTGGAATCAATATTTATCACGTTCTGGTGATTTTTAACAATTGTTTTCGTGAACAGAAAGTTTCTGGAATTTTCAGCAAGATCAAATAACTATCATCCAAGAAGATCCTATAGGTTTCACTTGGCACAAACACTAATTAAAACATAAAAACAAATCTAACCAGAGGCTAGATCAAATATTTATTCCTAAACAGAAGCAAAAAGCAAAAACTAAAATAAAATTGGGTTGCCTCCCAACAAGCGCTATCGTTTAACGCCCCTAGCTAGGCATAAAAACAAGGATATATCTAAGTATTGCCATCTTTGGTGGGCAATCCATAAGTGGCTCTCATAATAGATTCATATGGTAATTTTATTTTCTTTGTAGGAAAGTGTTCCATGCCTTTCCTTAACGGAAATTGGAATCTAATATTCCCTTCCTTCATATCAATAATTGCACCAATCGTTCTAAGGAAAGGTCTACCAAGAATAATCGGACATGAAGGATTGCAATCTATGTCAAGAACAATGAAATCTACGGGAACATAGTTCCTATTTGCAACAATAAGAACATCATTAATTCTTCCCATAGGTTTCTTAATAGTGGAATCCGCAAGGTGCAAGTTTGAAGAACAATCATCAAATTCACGGAATCCTAGCAAATCACACAAAGTTTTTGGGATCGTGGAAACACTAGCACCCAAATCACACAAAGCATAGAATTCATGATCTTTAATTTTAATTTTAATTTTAATAGTAGGTTCCCACTCATCATAAAGTTTTCTAGGGATAGAAACTTCCAACTCAAGTTTTTCTTCATAAGATTGCATTAAAGCATCAACGATATGTTTGGTAATAGCTTTATTTTGACTATAAGCATGAGGAGAATTTAGCACAGATTGCAACAAGGAATTACAATCTATCAAAGAGCAATTATCATAATTAAATTCCTTGAAATCCAAAATAGTGGGTTCATTGATATCTAAAGTTTTGACCTCTTCAATCCCACTTTTACCAATTTTTGCATCAAGATCTAAGAACTCCAAATTTTTGGGACGCCTTCTAACTAAAGTTGACTCATCTCCAGTCCCATCATTATCAAGATTCATATTGCAAAACAAAGATTTAATAGGAGACACATCAATAACTTTTAGATCTTCATCTTTATTCTCATAGAAACTAGAAGAACACGCTTCCACAAAGCAATCTTTCTTAGCACGCATCCTAGCGGTTCTTTCTTTGCACTCATCAATGGAAATTCTCATGGCTTTGAGAGACTCATTGATATCATGCTTAGGTGGAATAGATCTAAGTTTCAAAGAATCAACATCAAGAGAAATTCTATCAACGTTCCTAGCCAATTCATCAACCTTAAGCAATTTTTCTTCAAGCAAAGCGTTGAAATTCTTCTGCGAATTCATAAACTCCTTAACATTAGTCCCAAATTCAGAGGGCATCTTATTAAAATTTCCATAAGAATTGTTGTAGGAATTACCTTAATTATTATAGGAATTACTAGGGAATGGCCTAGGATTAAAGTTTCCTCTATACGCGTTGTTACCAAAATTATTCCTACCAACAAAATTGACATCCATAGATTCATTATTGTTCTCAATCAAAGTAGACAAAGGCATATCATTAGGATCGGAAGAAACACTTTTAATAGCAAATAATTTCATAAGTTCATCCATCTTTCCATTCAAAACATTAATTTCTTCTATCGCATGCACTTTTTTATTAGTAGATCTTTCGGTGTGCCATTGAGAATAATTAACCATAATATTATCTAGGAGTTTAGTAGCTTCTCCTAAAGTGATTTCCATAAAAGTGCCTCCCGCGGCCGAATCTAAAAGATTTCTAGAAGCAAAATTCAATCCGGCATAAAAATATTGTATAATCATCCAAAGATTGAAACCATGTGTAGGGCAATTATGTATCATTAATTTCATCCTCTCCCAAGCTTGTGCAACATGTTCATGATCAAGTTGCTTAAAATTCATGATATCATTTCTAAGAGAGATGATTTTAGCGGGAGGAAAATACTTAGAGATAAAAGCATCCTTGCACTTATTCCATGAATCAATACTATTTTTAGGCAAATACGAAAACCAAGCTTTAGCACGATCTCTAAGCGAAAAAGGAAAAAGCTTCAATTTAACAATATCATTGTCCACATCTTTCTTCTTTTGCATATCACATAAATCAACGAAGCTATTTAGATGGGTAGCGTCATCTTCACTAGGAAGGCCGGCAAATTGATCTTTCATGACAAGATTCAACAAAGCAGCATTAATTTCACAAGATTCAGCATTGGTAAGAGGAGCAATTGGAGTGCTCAAAAAATAATTGTTGTTGGTATTGGTAAAGTCACACAATTTAGTATTATCTTGAGCCATCGTGACAAGCAAGCAATCCAACACACAAGCAAACAAAAAGCAAGCGAAAAGAGGTGAACGGAAAAAGAGGGCGAATAAAACGGCAAGGGTGAAGTGGGGGAGAGCAAACGAGAGGCAAATGGCAAATAATGTAATGCGAGGGATAAGAGTTTGTGATGGGTACTTGGTATGTCTTGACTTGTGCGTAGACTCCCCAGCAACGGCGCCAGAAATCCTTCTGGCTACCTCTTGAGCACTGCGTTGGTTTTCCCTTGAAGAGGAAAGGGTGATGCAGTAAAGTAGCATAAGTATTTCCCTCAGTTTTTGAGAACCAAGGTATCAATCCAGTAGGAGATCACGCTCAAGTCCCATGCACCTACACAAACAAATAAGAACCTCGCAACCAACGCGATAAAGGGGTTGTCAATCCCTTCACAGTCACTTACGAGAGTGAGATCTGATAGATATGATAAGATAATATTTTTGGTATTTTTATGATAATGAGTAAAAGTTAAGATTGCAAAAATAAACGGTGCTAGAAATAACTAAGTGTTGGAAGATCAATATGATGGAAAATAGACCCGGGGGCCATAGGTTTCACTAGTGGCTTCTCTCAAGAGCATAAGTATTAGGGTGGGTGAAGGAATTACTGTCGAGCAATTGATAGAATTGAGCATAGTTATGAGAATATCTAGGTATGATCAAGTATATAGGCATTACGTCCGTGACAAGTAGACCGACTCTTGCCTGCATCTGCTACTATTACTCCACACATCGATCGCTATCCAGCATGCATCTAGAGTATTAAGTTCATAAGAATAGAGTAATGCTTTAAGTAAGATGACATGATGTAGAGGGATAATCTCATGCAATATGATATAAACCCCATCTTTTTATCCTCGATGGCAACAATACAATACGTGTCGTTTCCCTTTCTGTCACTGGGATCGAGCACCGCAAGATTGAACCCAAAGCTAAGCACTTCTCCCATTGCAAGAAAGATCAATCTAGTAGGCCAAACCAAACTGATAATTCGAAGAGACTTGCAAAGATAACCAATCATATATAAAAGAATTCAGAGGAGATTCAAATATTGTTCATAGATAAACTGGATCATAAACCCACAATTCATCGGATCTCGACAAACACACCGCAAAAGAAGAGTTACATCAAATAGATCTCCAAGAGAATCGAGGAGAACTTTGTATTGAGATCCAAAGAGATAGAAGAAGCCATCTAAGTAATAACTATGGACCCGAAGGTCTGAGGTAAACTACTCACACATCATCGGAGAGGCTATGGTGTTGATGTAGAAGCCCTCCGTGATCAATGCCCCCTCCGACGGAGCGCCGGAAAAGGCCCCAAGATGGGATCTCACGGGTACAGAAGGTTGCGGCGGTGGAAATAGGGTTTTGGCTCTGTATATGATGTTTCCAGGGTACATGGGTATATATAGGAGGAAGAGGTACGTCGATGGAGCAACGAGGGGCCCACGAGGGTGGAGGCCGTGCCCGGGGGTAGGCGCGCCCCCTGCCTCGTGCTCTCCTTGTTGATTGCTTGACGTAGACTCCAAGTCCTCTGGATCATGTTTGTTCCGAAAATCACGTTCCCGAAGGTTTCATTCCATTTGGACTCCGTTTGATATCCTTTTCCTTCGAAACACTGAAATAGGCAAAAAAAAACAGCAATTTGGGCTGGGCCTCCGGTTAATAGGTTAGTCCCAAAAATAATATAAAAGTGTATAATAAAGCCCATTAAACATCCAAAACAGAATATAATATAGCATGGAACAATAAAAAATTATAGATACATTGGAGACGTATCAGAAGGTAGGACAAAAGATGTCATGCAAGTTCTTTCCATAAGCATGTATGACTATTTACGGAATACATGCCTACATTATATTGACGAGCTAGAGCTAGTGCCGTATTGCCCTAGGTTATAACTGTCTCATGATGAATATCATCCAATGAGTCACCGATCCAATGCCTACAAATTTATCTTATATTGTTCTTGCTAAGTTACTACTGCTATCATCACTGTTACACTTGCTATAAAAATACTGCTATCACTGTTACCGTTACCGTTGCTACTGTCACTACTATCAAAACTATCATATTACTTTGCTACTGGTCACTTTGCTGCAGATAATTAATCTCCAGGTGTGGTTGAATTGACAACTCAGCTGCTAATACCTTCAAATATTCTTTCGCTCCCCTTGTGTCGAACCTATAAATTTGGGTTGAATACTCTACCCTCGAAAACTGTTGCGATCCCCTATACTTGTGGGTTATCAATGCCTTTATGAGTTTGACAACAACATTAGAAAATAAGATCACTTCAATGCCAATGTTATGAAACAATTGAAATATAATTCTGATATGATTGCTCGCTTGAGTGACTTGTTATTTAGAACATACAATGATGTTAGAGGTGTAGAAAAACATGCCTCTATGGTTCAAACTCAACTAGAACAAGTTGCTAAATCTCAAAGAGAATTGCTTGATGAAATGAATAATAATATAAGTGACTTTATTGTTAGAGTAGCAACTAGAGGAGGTAAAACGACTCAGGAACCACTTTATCCTGAGGGGCACCCTAAAAGTATTGAACCAGATTCACAAAGAAGTAATAATGATGCACCTATCCTTCTAAAAAGAAAAGGAAGAAGAAAAATGATAGGACTTTGCATACCTCTAGTGAACCTGGGAAAGAAAAACCTCCTGAAGATAATAATGATGTCTCTATTTCTGATGCTGAAACTCAATCAGGTAATGAACATTCACCTAGTGATAATGTAAAAGATAATGATGATGTTCATGAAGACACTCAACCCGACATTGATAAGGAACCAGATAATGATGTTGAAATAGAACCAGCTGTTGATCTTGATAACCCACAACCTAAAAATAAAAGATATGATAAAAGAGACTTTGTTGCTAGAAAACATGGAAAAGAAAGAGAGCCATGGGTTCAAAAACCCATGCCCTTTTGATCTAATTCAACTAAGAAAAAGGATGATGAAGAATTTGAACGCTTTGCTAAAATGCTCAGGCCAGTCTTTTTGCACACTCGCTTGACTGATATTTTAAAGATGGCCCCTTATGCAAAATATATGAAAGACATCATCACTAATAAAAGAAAGATACCTGAAGCTGAAATCTCCACCATGCCTGCTAATTATTCTTTTAAGGATGGAGTACCTAAAAAACTTGGAGATCCGCGAATACCAACTATACCTTGCTCCATCAAAATAAATTATGTCAAAACTACTTTGTGTGATCTAGGAGCTGGTGTTAGTGTTATGCCTTTCTCCTTATATAAAAGACTTTATTTGAATAAACTCACATGTACTGAAATATCTTTGCAAATGGGTGACAAATCAAATGCCATACCTATCGGTATTTGTGAGGATGTGCCCGTTGTTGTTGCAAATGTTACTATCTTAACTGACTTTGTTATACTTCAGATGCTCGAGGATGATAACATGTCGATTATCCTTGGTAGACCCTTCTTGAATACAGCAGGGGCTATTATTGATTGCAATAAAAGCATGGTCGCTTTTCATATTAATGGTAATGAGCATACGGTGCACTTTCCGAAGAAACAATTCCAAGTGAATGGTATTAATGTTATTGAAAAATCTCCGACACTCACTATTGGAAGTTTTCATCTACCTCTACCTACTGCCAAAAAGAAATATGAAATGCTTATTGTTGGGGACATGCATATCCCCGTTGAGGTAACTTAGTGTATTACGAAAGTTCTTCGGTTTCATGCTAATCGAAAGTGGTTGTTAATAAGACTTGATCAACCTTACTAATGGATCATTTTTGAAAGGTATGAAGTTGATGAATTTAGTAAGCACACCTTTTGTTTCCCATGTTTGTTTCTGGTTTTCTTAGTTAAATAAAATAAAATGCCATGTTTTGTCTGTTTTCTGAATTTCGCGGCCAATGAAAAATGACCCAAAAATAAAAGTTCTCAGAATGCCATGAAAATTTAATGCAATTTTTTTCTGAATATTTTTGAATTTTTAGTGCAAATAACATCACAGGGGGGTGCACCAGGTGGGCACAACCCACCTGGGCGTGCCAGCAGCCCCAGGGGCGCCCTGGTGGGTTGTGGTCCCCACGTGGGGCCCCTCACCTATCTCTTTAGCCCATGTCATCACCTAGCTCTTGAAAAAACCACCATTGGTCTCTCTCTCTCCCTCTCTCTCTCTCTCTCTCTCTCTCTCGGGTTCTTGCTCTCAAACCCGCGGATTTTGATCTCTTTGCTCGAAGCTCCATTTCCGAAATTGTTTTGGGGGATTGCTACTTGGTATGTGACTCCTCCATTGGTCCAATTAATTTTTGCTTTAGTGGATTATATTTTGAATAATTAGCTAGCCTTGGTATTGCTGTAGATGGGCTTGCATGTTGAATTCTTAGTTCTAAGTAGTTTGAATGCTTAATATAGCCTCTATGCTTCCTTATGAGTAGTTGGTTTTAATCTTGTGAAGTTTTGTTGACAAAATTTTGTGACCCAAAAATTTCAGAAATTTGTACGCGAATAAAATGAACTTCTTTGGAAGGAGTTATTCAAGGTGGAGGTCCTCGGAGGCATCTTCTAGTAGTGGCTCAACCCGTCGGTCTTATGTTGAACCAAGTGCAAGTTCAATACGGGATGCTGCTACCAAATCATGCTTATGGCCGTGCGACAATTTCATATTGAGTGCATGTATTAAAGAATAATTTGAGCAATATATTCATAATGCCGAGCTCGGTCCCTACATTGAAGATAAGTGCAACCAGTACCTCAGTCTCACAGAATCGTTTACTAAAGAGTTTAAATTTCATCCTCGTGAGTCTAGAGTTTCGTCTAAATTATGACCGCTCAATTACCATGTCTCTAGAATCGCTTAGTGGCATGTGTAAAATTCCATCTTGGGGTTTGTTGAACGAATCACCAAGGTCTGAGTATGAGTTATTTTTTAACTATTACTCTTTGCTACGGTGAGAATAGAGGAGTGACACAAGGTAGAATAAAAAGCATTCATTTCCCATCGATTCAATACCTTGCACTGTTTAATGGAAAATGTATCATAGGCAAACAAGACTGTAGTACACTATGCGCTCCTGACTTGAGCCTCATACGCACTGCTCTCACGGGTGTTAAACGTTATAACCTTGGAGCGATTGTTGCACGCAGGCTGCAACATAACACTGGTAGTGGATATTTTTATGGTGGGATTTATGCTTCACGCTTAGCAGAGGAGTTAGGTGTATCACTTGAGCTTAATGATCCCATCCTTCCCCCAGTACTTAGATTTTGAGGCCATGAAGCGCCATAAGTTCCTTCAGGGTGAAATCAATGATTATACATATAATTTGATGTTCAATAAAGATTCCGTTGTGCACACCTTTTTGCCTGGGCCTGCTCTCTTTGATTATCACAGCAAGGGAAGGTATTATGTTCTTGAGAGCGAGGCTCGTGCACACAACGTAGAGGTTGTGGCTGCTCGGCAGGCTGAGGCAGTTTCACCAAGGGCCTTTGTGAGCTATCACTCTGACTGCTATGCAGGCCGCGAGTGGTGATTACCAAGCTAGGCCAAAAGCCTAAGCTTGGGGGAGTACGTATTTCCACCGCATTATATTCATGTTCACACATTTCATCCAAGTTGTCGGTGTTCACACTTTGTCATTGAATTATCCATGTTAGATATATATTCTCGCTTTCTTCTTGTGTGTTTGAAAAACTTCAAGAAAATCCAAAAAAAAACATTTCTTACTTCTTTTTGGTTTTTCTTTCTAGTTTAGTTAGATGTAGTATTAAAAAGAAAACCCAAAAAGATTTCCTAGTTCTTCTTTTGCTTGCTAGGAGATTTCCGGTGTAAATAGTGTTTTTGTTTTTTTCCTTTCTTTAATTTGCTTTCTTCAAGAAAAACTAAAAACTCCAAAAATATTTCAGTTTGTTTCTCTGAAATTCTTTTCTTTTTATTGAGTCATACCGAGGGGAAGACCACGATAAAAATGTTGAGTGGCTCTCATATGTATTATTATTGATCTAACAAAGAGCCCAAATTGCCTCGTCTTCCCCTCTCGAATAAAAAGTTTGCAAATTCCAGCTTAGTCCACGGCACTCTTGCACTATTATTATTTTCATATCATTCGGTCGTGCAAGTGAAAGGCAATAATGACGATATTTGATTAACTTGTTGTGGCAGAGAGAAACAGGTATGAACTCAACTTGTTCTGTTTTTGTAAATATGTTTAACCTAGTATCCATGATTCATCCTATTATGATCAAACATGTTTGCAATGACAATTAGAGGTTATAGTTTCTCATGCCATGCATAAGTAGCTAGGAGTGGATAATGATTCATCTTGGGTGTCAATATTGCGTTAAAATGATTGTGATGTAGTATGATGATATGGTATCCTCCTTTGAATGTTTGAGTGGCTTGACTTGGCACATGTTCATCCATGTAGTTGAATCAAAACCAACATAGCCTCTGTGATATTTATGTTCATGGTGTTCATATCCTACTCATGCTAGTTTCCAATGTTACTTATGCATAATGCATGTTCATGACACCTTTCGCTCTCTAGTTGGACGCTTCTCAACCTATTTGCTACCCTTCGCCTGTACTAAGTGGGATTACTGCTTGTGCATCAAAAATCCTAAAACCCAAATTATTCCAGATGAGTCCACCATACCTACCTATATGCGGTATTACCCTGTCGTTCTAAGTAAATTCCATTTTGCATCATGTTTTTATGTTGATATTTATTGCATTATGGATTGCTATTATACTTTATAATGCAATTATTATGCCCTTTCTCTCTTATATTTTTACATGAAGAGGGAGAATGCCGATAGTTGGAATTCTGGATCGTAAGGGAGCAAATCTCAGATCCCTATTCTACACAACTCCAAAAGTCATGAAAATTTACAGAGAATTATTTTGGAATATATAAAAAATATTGGGCGAAGAAATACCAGGAGGGGACCCACTAGGTGGCCACAAGCCTGGGGGGCGAGCCCCCTGATCTTGTGGGCCCCCTGGCCAGCGTTCGGTGCCCATCTTCTGCTATATGAAATTTTTTGACCTAGAAAAAAATCATAAGAAGGGTTTCGGGATGAAGCACCATCGTTTCGAGGCGGAACCTGGGCAGGAGCACTTTTGCACTCCGGCAGAGTGATTCCGCTGGGGAAACTTCCCTTCAGGAGGGGGAAATCGAAGCCATCGTCAACACCAACGATTCTCTCATCATGGGAGGACCAATCTTCATTAGCAGCTTCACCAGCACCATCTCATCTCAAACCCTAGTTCATCTCTTGTATTCGATCTTTGTCTCAAAACCTTCGATTGGTACCTGTGGGTTGCTAGTAGTGTTGATTACTCCTTGTAGTTGATGCAAGTTGGTTTATTTGGTGGAAGATCATATGTTCAGATCCTTTGTCATATTTAATACCCCTCTGATCATGAACACGAACATGCTTTGTGAGTAGTTACTATTGTTCCTGGGGACATGGGAGACGTCTTGTTATAAGTAATCATGTGAATTTGGTATTCTTTCGATATTTTGGTGAGATGTATGCTGTCTTTCCTCTAGTGGTGTTATGTGAACGTCGACTACATGAAACATCACCATGATTTGGGCCTAGGGGAAGGCATTGGGAATTAACAAGTACATGATGAATTCATAAACGGTTCAGATCTGAGTTCATGGCACCCGGGCCCAAAGTGACAAGCATTAAGCATGGCAAATTCATAGCAACATCAATCTAAGAACATAGTGGATACTAGGGATCAAGCCCTAACAAAACTAACTCGATTACATGATGAATCTCATCCAACTCCTCACCGACCAGCGAGCCTATGAAGGAATTACTCACTCCCAGTGGGGATCATCATGGAATTGGCGATGGAGATTGGTTGGTGATGATGAAGAACGAAGATCCCCCTCTCTGGAGCCCCAAACGGACTCCAGATCTGCCCTCCCGAGGAAGAACAAGGCTAGGCGGCGGCTCCGTCTCGTGGATCGCGATAATTCTTTTTTTCCTGATTTTTTTCTGGAATAATGTGAATTCATAGTATTAGAGGGGTCGTCAGCGGGGCCACCAGGTGGGTACAACCCACCTGGGCGCGCCAGGAGAGGGGGCGCGCCCTGGTGGGTTGTGCCCAACCAGGGGTGTCGGTGTACAAAAGAAGGGGTGCACCTTTGTACCCCTTTACCTGTGCACGGACAGTCGGAGCCGCGCCCATGGCCGCACCGAGCAGAACAGGGGAGGTGAACCGAGGTAAAACCGAAGCCCAAGACAGCCAGAGCAACGCCAAGGCTAAGATCACAAAAGAGCAGAGAGACGAAGCAGGCTCCCCCGGCAAGACCCTTGCCGGGGCAGCCTCAGCAGCCCCGACAAGACCCTTGCCGGGGTGGCTAGCCCACACCAGTGGAGTGAGCCACCCTCGAGCCCACGGGTTCCAACTCAACCAACCACGTTGGAACTAGGGCTCGGGAGGCACCTCCATGGTGGCATGCAGATCTTTGTCAAGACCAAGGAATGTTCAAGATCGGATGAGGATTAAAAGACAATGGTCCTCGGCAAGATCCTTGCCGAGGAGAGCCACAAGACCCCCGGCAAGATCCTTGCCGGGGACGATAGCGCGCCACGGAAGACCCTTGCCGGGCCACCCGACAAAGCTCTCACCGAGGACGCTAGCAGGGCCACTGCCAGGCCCGCACCAGCCAAGTCTCCACCGCCGTTCGCATGCAGTTGCCAGGCCAACCAACTGGGCTGGCACCTGCGTGGCAACATGCAGCTCCCAGACCAGTCAGCGAGCACATGCGTGGCGGCATGCAGATCTTCGTGAAGACCCTGCCGCCGCGCCACCTCACCTGCCTGCCTGCCTACATGGGGCCGCATGCATCGCTGGCCAGGGCGCCTGTCGAAGCGAGGAGGAGCGGCGACGGACGGGACGGGCCTCGCTCCCGCCCCCGATAAAGCTAGGGGACACCTCAGCGGCGCATTAAATGTGTCTTGTCCTGTAATACGAGCGATAAGCTCGTAGCACTGTACGCCTTTCCACCTCATGTGTGCCACTGTGGCAGCCCCTTTCGACTATAAAAGGAGGTCCATGGCGTACTGGAGGAGGATTTGGCTCTTTGGAACTACTCAGCCACCGTAGCTAGTTCAAGGGCTCAAGAACACTCAATACACCCACCAAAGCAGGGCTAGGGTTTTACGCATCCTCGCGGCCCAAACCTGGGTAAACGATCCTTGTGCTGATTACTAATCCTGCTCTTCTTGCAACCCCGCGCCGCGGCAACCGTAGTAGGGATTCTTGTGATCCCATAGGTGTCGTTTCCCACCGACATCCTTGGCGCGCCAGGTAGGGGGCGCAATTGTGAGAATCTGGTCTAGTAGTTGGTCTAGCAGTTCTGCATCGCCGTGGCTTCTAAAGAATAAGATGTCCAGGAGAAAACGGCGTCGCCTGTGCGCGCGAAGGACGCCAGCGCGGCAACAGAAAAGCTAAGTCATTCAGAACCTTGAGTTATTTCCTTTTGTTATATAAGGTTATCCTCCTCAGAGATCCTGCCTATGTATGGGAAACCTGCACGCAAAGGGGCCCTCCTGCGATTGGCAACACCCTTGTTCTGTTTCGAGTCCGCTCAACAGCTCAAGCAGCTGCGTCGAGAGTGGCGGGGTAGCCTTCCGCACTTGGCAACGCTCTCGATTTTGACTCGAGTTAAGCTCGACAGTTCGGGCAGCCGCGTTAAGGGCGGTAAGGTGGTTCGCCCGGCAGCAAGCACACCCGGCAGGCCAACGGGGATCTGTCCCCAAGACGCCGCCTTGGGTTTACGCGTCGGCAGGCCTACCTAGTTACGTAGGGTGGACATACAAAGGAAAATCAAACCGGAAAATAGCGCAGTTCTAACTTAAGATAAAAATCGTCTTGGTTGTGAACTTGCAACAACGAAAAGAAACGGGGTGCCTAATCCCGGCGCTGGCCCTCCACCCTCTGAATTCCGCCGACACCGCTGATGACGGGCTTGATGCGCTCCCTGAGCAGCGCGAGGTCAGTATCCTCCGACAAGCTCTCCAGCGTGGCGTCGAAGTCGAGGTCGGGGTACTAGTACGCCACCTTGGTGAGAACCTTGGTCATGGCGCCCTGGCAAAGCCTCCGGGCCTCGTCGGCCAGCGAGGCCGCCCGGTTGGCGTGAAGCCACTCCAAAGCACCGACGACCTTCTCAAAGAACAGGGTCAGGCTGCAGTTGGCGCTCACACTCCGCTCCGGGGCGTAACTCACGTCCGGCATCCCCATGGTGGCCAGCTGGACGGCAGCTGATACGTCTCCAACGTATCTATAATTTTTGGTTGTTCCATGCTATATTATATTCTGTTTTGGACATTAATGGGCTTTATTATACACTTTTATATTATTTTTGGGACTAACCTATAAACCGGAGGCCCAACCCAGAATTGCTGTTTTTTGCCTATTACAGAGTTTCGCAGAAAAAGAATATCAAACGGAGTCCAAACGGAATGAAACCTTCGGGAACGTGATTTTTGGAACGAACGTGATCCAGAGGACTTGGACCCTACGTCAAGACATCAACCAGGAAGGCACGAGGTAGGGGCGCGCCTACCCCCCCAAGGCGCGCCCTCCACCCTCGTGGGCCCCACGTTGCTCCACCGACGTACTTCTTCCTCCTATATATACCTACGTACCCCAAACTAGCAGATATGGAGCCAAAAACCTAATTCCACCGCCGCAACCTTCTGTACCCGTGAGATCCCATCTTGGGGCCTTTTTCAGAGCTCCGCCGGAGGGGGAATCGATCACGGAGGGCTTCTATATCAACACCATAGCCTCTCCGATGATGTGTGAGTAGTTTACCTCAGACCTTCGGGTCCATAGTTATTAGCTAGATGGCTTCTTCTGTCTTTTTGGATCTCAATACAATGTTCTCCCCCTCTCTTGTGGAGATCTATTCGATGTAATCTTCTTTTGCGGTGTGTTTGTTGAGACCGATGAATTGTGAGTTTATGATCAAGTTTATCTATGAACAATATTTGAATCTTCTCTGAATTCTTTTATGTATGATTGGTTATCTTTGCAGGTCTCTTCGAATTATCAGTTTGATTTGGCCTACTAGATTGATCTTTCTTGCAATGAGAGAAGTGCTTAGCTTTGGGTTCAATCTTGCGGTGTCCTTTCCCAGTGACAGTAGGGGCAGCAAGGCACGTATTGTATTGTTGCCATCGAGGATAACAAGATGGGGTTTATATCATATTGCATGAGTTTATCCCTCTACATCATGTCATCTTGCTTAAAGCGTTACTCTGTTCTTATGAACTTAATACTCTAGATGCATGCTGGATAGCGGTCGATGTGTGGAGTAATAGTAGTAGATGCAGACAGCAGTCGGTCTACTTGTCTCGGACGTGATGCCTATATACATGATCATACCTAGATATTCTCATAACTATGCTCAATTCTGTCAATTTCTCAACAGTAATTTGTTCACCCACCGTAATACTTATGCTCATGAGAGAAGCCACTAGTGAAACCTATGGCCCCCGGGTCTATTTTCCATCATATTAATCTTCCAACAACAAGCTATTTCCATTGCCTTTTATTTTGTTTTTATTTTACTTTGCATCTTTATCATAAAAATACCAATAATATTATCTTATCATATCTATCAGATCTCACTCTCATAAGTGACCGTGAAGGGATTGACAACCCCTTTATTGCGTTGGTTGCGAGGATTTATTTGTTTGTGTAGGTGTGAGGGACTTGTGCGTAGCCTCCTACTGGATTGATACCTTGGTTCTCAAAAACTGAGGGAAATACTTACGCTACTTTGTTGCATCACCCTTTCCTCTTCAAGGGGAAACCAACGCAGTGCTCAAGAGGTAGCAAGAAGGATTTCTGGTGCCGTGGCCGGGGAGTCTACGCAAAAGTCTACATACCAAGTACGCATCACAAACCCTTATCTCCCGCATTACATTATTTGCCATTTTCCTCCCGTTTTCCTCTCCCCCACTTCACCCTTGCCGTTTTATTCGCCCTCTCTTTTCCGTTCGCCTCTTTTTCGCTTGCTTCTTGTTTGCTCGTGTGTTGGATTGCTTGTTTGTCGCGATGGCTCAAGATAATACCAAATTGTGTGACTTCACCAATACCAACAACAATGATTTCCTTAGCACTCCGATTGCTCCTCTTACCGACACTGAATCTTGTGAAATTCATGCTGCTTTGTTGAATCTTGTCATGAAAGATCAATTTGTCGGCCTTCCTAGTGAAGATGCCGCTACCCATCTAAATAGCTTCGTTGATTTATGTGATATGCAAAAAAAGAAAGATGTGGATAATGATATTATTAAATTGAAGCTATTTCCTTTTTCGCTTAGAGATCGTGCTAAAGCTTGGTTTTCGTCTTTGCCTAAAAATAGTATTGATTCTTGGAATAAGTGCAAAGATGCTTTTATCTCTAAGTATTTTCCTGCCGCTAAAATAATCTATCTTAGAAACGATATTATGAACATGTTGCAGAAGCTTCGGAGAGGATGAAATTAATGATACGTAATTGGCCTATTCATGGTTTGAATTTATGGATGATTATACAAAAAATTTATGCCGGATTGAATTTTGCTTCTAGAAATCTTTTAGATTCGGCCGCGGGAGGCACTTTTATGGAAATCACTTTAGGAGAAGCTACTAAACTCCTAGATAATATTATGGTTAATTATTCTCAATGGCACACCGAAAGTTCTACTAATAAAAAAGTGCATGCGATAGAAGAAATTAATGTTTTGAGTGGAAAGATGGATGAAATTATGAAATTATTTGCTAATAAAAGTGTTTCTTCTGATCCTAATGATATGCCTTTGTCTACTTTGATTGAGAATAATAACGAATCTATGGATGTGAATTTTGTTGGTAGGAATAATTTTGGTAACAACGCGTATAGAGGAAACTTTAATCCTAGGCCGTATCCTAGTAATTCCTCTAATAATTATGGTAATTCCTACAACAATTCTTATGGAAATTTTAATAATATTCCTGCTGAATTTGAGACTAGTGTTAAGGAGTTTATGAATTCGCAAAAGAATTTCAATGCTTTGCTTGAAGATAAATTGCTTAAAGTTGATGAATTGGCTAGGAACGTTGATAGAATTTCTCTTGACGTTGATTCTTTAAAACTTAGATCTATTCCACCTAAACATGATATCAATGAGTCTCTCAAAGCCATGACAATTTCCATTGATGAGTGCAAAGAAAGAACCGCTAGGATGCGTGCTAAGAAAGATTGCTTTATGAAAGCGTGTTCTTCTAATTCCTATGAAAATAAAGATGAAGATCTAAAAGTTATTGATGTGTTCCCAATTAAATCTTTGTTTTGCAATATGAATCTTGATAATGTTGGTTCTGAATATGATCCACCTTTACCTAGAAGGCGTTCCAAAAATTTGGAGTTTTTAGATCTTGATGCAAAAAATTGGTAAAAGTGGGATTGAAGAGATCAAAATTTTAGATATTAATGAACCCACTATTTTGGATTTCAAGGAATTTAATTATGATAATTGCTCTTTGATAGATTGTATTTCCTTGTTGCAATCCGTGCTAAATTCTCCACATGCTTACACTCAACACAAAGCTTTTACTAAACATATCGTTGATTCTTTAATGCAATCTTATCAAGAAAAACTTGAGTTGGAAGTTTCTATCCCTAGAAAACTTTATGATGAGTGGGAACCTACTATTAAAATTAAAATTAAAGATCATGAATGCTATGCTTTGTGTGATTTGGGTGCTAGTGTTTCCACGATTCCAAAAACTTTGTGTGATTTGCTAGGTTTCCGTAATTTTGATGATTGCTCTCTATTCTTGCACCTTGCGGATTCCACCATTAAGAGACCTATGGGAAGAATTAATGATGTTCTTATTGTTGCAAATAGGACTTATGTGCCCGTAGATTTTATTGTTCTTGATATAGATTGCAATCCTTCATGTCTTATTATTCTTGGTAGAACTTTCCTTAGAACGATTGGTGCAATTATTGATATGAAGGAAGGGAATATTAGATTCCAATTTCCGTTAAGGAAAGGCATGGAACACTTCCCTAGAAAGAAAATAAAATTACCTTATGAATCTATTATGAGAGTCACTTATGGATTGCCTACCAAAGATGGCAATACCAAGATCTATCCTTGCTTTTATGCCTAGCTAGGGGCGTTAAACGATAGCGCTTGTTGGGAGGCAACCCAATTTTATTTTTAGTTTTTTGCTTTTTGCTTATGTTTGGGAATAAATCTTTGATCTAGCCTCTGGTTAGATGTGTTTTTATGTTTTAATTAGTGTTTGTGCCAAGTTAAACCTATAGGATATTCTTGGATGATAGTTACTTGATCTTGCAGAAAATTCCAGAAACTTTCTGTTCACGAAAATAATTGTTACAAATCACCAGAACGTGATAAAATATTGATTCCAATTGATGCTGATCAATAAACAAATTGTATAGGTCGTCCTAGTTTTGCTGAATTTTTGGACTTCCAGAAGTTTGCGTTAGTTACAGATTACTACAGACTGTTTTGTTTTTGACAGATTCTGTTTTTCGTGTGTTGTTTGCTTATTTTAATGAATCTATGGCTAATAAAATAATTTATAAACCATAGATAAGTTGGAATACAGTAGGTTTAACACCAATATAAATAAATAATGAGTTCATTACAGTACCTTGAAGTGGTGTTTTGTTTTCTTTCGCTAACGGAGCTCACGAGATTTTCTGTTAAGTTTTGTGTTGTGAAGTTTTCAAGTTTTGGGTAAAGATTTGATGGATTATGGAACAAGGAGTGGCAAGTGCCTAAGCTTGGGGATGCCCATGGCACCCCAAGATAATCTAAGGACACCAAAAAGCCAAAGCTTGGGGATGCCCCGGAAGGCATCCCCTCTTTCGTCTACTTCCATCGGTAACTTAGTTGGAGCTATATTTTTATTCACCACATGATATGTGTTTTGCTTGGAGCGTCTTGTATTATTTGAGTCTTTGTTTGTTAGTTTACCACAATCAACTTTTCTGTACACACCTTTTGATGAGAGACACACATGATTCGGAATTGATTAGAATACTCTATGTGCTTCACTTATATCTTTTGAGCTATATAGTTTTTGCTCTAGTGTTTCACTTATATATTTTAGAGCACGGTGGTGGATTTGTTTTATAGAAACTATTGTTCTCTCATGCTTCACTTATATTATTTTGAGAGTCTTAAACAGCATGGTAATTTGCTTAATCCTAATATTCTAGGTATTCAAGACTAGTAAAAACTTTCTTATGAGTGTGTTGAATACTAAGAGAAGTTTGATGCTTGATGATTGTTTTGAGATATGGTGGTAGTGATATTAAAGTTGTGCTAGTTGAGTAGTTGTCAATTTGAGAAATACTTGTGTTGAAGTTTTCAAGTCCCGTAGCATGCACGTATGGTAAACGTTATGTAACAAATTTGAAACATGAGGTGTTCTTTGATTGTCCTCCTTATGAGTGGCGGTCGGGGACGAGCGATGGTCTTTTCCTACCAATCTATCCCCCTAGGAGCATGCGCGTAGTGCTTGGTTTTTGATTACTTGTAGATTTTTGCAATAAGTATGTGAGTTCTTTATGACTAATGTTGAGTCCATGGATTATACGCACTCTTACCCTTCCATCATTGCTAGCCTCTTCGGTACCGTGCATTGCCCTTTCTCACATTGAGAGTTGGTGCAAACTTTGCCGGTGCATCCAAACCCCGTGATATGATACGCTCTTTCACACATAAACCTCCTTATATCTTCCTCAAAACAGCCACCATACCTACCTATTATGGCATTTCCATAGCCATTCTGAGATATATTGCCATGCAACTTTCCACCGTTACGTTTATCATGACACGTTCATCATTGCCATATTGCTTTGCATGATCATGTAGTTGACATAGTATTTGTGGCAAAGCCACCATTCATAATTCTTTCATACATGTCACTCTTGATTCATTGCATATCCCGGTACACCGCCGGAGGCATTCATATAGAGTCATACTTTGTTCTAGTATCGAGTTGTAATCACTGAGTTGGAAATAGATAGAAGTGTGATGATCATCATTTTTAGAGCATTGTCCCAAGTGAGGAAAAAAAGAGAAAGATCATAAAAAAAGAGAAGAAGTCCCAAAAAAATGAGAGAAAAAGAGAGAAGGGACAATGTTACTATCCTTTTACCACACTTGTGCTTCAAAGTAGCACCATAATCTTCATGATAGAGAGTCTCTTGTTTTGTCACTTTCATATACTAGTGGGAATTTTTCATTATATAACTTGGCTTGTATATTCCAACAATGGGCTTCCTCAAATGCCCTAGGTCTTCGTGAGCAAGCAAGTTGGATGCACACCCACTTAGTTTCTTTTGAGCTTTCATACATTTATAGCTCTAGTGCATCCGTTGCATGGCAATCCCTACTCCTTGCATTAACATCAATAGATGGGCATCTCCATAGCTCATTGATTAGACGTGCTGATGTGAGACTTTCTCCTTTTTTGTCTTCTCCACATAACCCCCATCATTATATTCTATTCCACCCATAGTGCTATATCCATGGCTCATGCTCATGTATTGCGTGAAGGTTGAAAACGTTTGAGATTACTAAAGTATGAAACAATTGCTTGGCTTGTCATCGGGGTTGTGCATGATGAGAGCATTCTTGTGTGACGAAAATGGAGCATGACCAAACTATATGATTTTGTAGGGATGAACTTTCTTTGGCCATGTTACTTTGAGGACATAATTGCTTAGTTAGTATGCTTGAAGTATTATTACTTTTATGTCAATATGAACTTTTATCTTGAATCTTTCGAATCTGAATATTCATACCACAATTAAGAAGAATTACATTGAAATTATGCCAAGTAGCATTCCACATCAAAAATTCTGTTTTTATCATTTACCTACTCGAGGACGAGCAGGAATTAAGCTTGGGGATGCTTGATACGTCTCCAACGTATCTATAATTTTTTATTGTTCCATGCTATATTATATTCTGTTTTGGACATTAATGGGCTTTACTATACACTTTTATATTATTTTTGGGACTAACCTATTAACCGGAGGCCCAGCCCAGAATTGCTGTTTTTGCCTATTTCAGAGTTTCGCAGAAAAAGAATATCAAACGGAGTCCAAACGGAATGAAACCTTCGGGAACATGATTTTTGGAACGAACGTGATCCAGAGGACTTGGACCCTACGCCAAGACATCAACCAGGAAGGCACGAGGTAGGGGGGCGCTCTTACCCCCCAGGGCACGCCCTCCACCCTCGTGGGCCCCATGTTGCTCCACCGACGTACTTCTTCCTCCTATATATACCTACGTACCCCCAAACTACCAGATACGGAGCCAAAAACCTAATTCCACCGTGGCAACCTTCTGTACCCGTGAGATCCCATCTTGGGGCCTTTTCCGGAGCTCCGCCGGAGGGGGCATCGATCACGGAGGGCTTCTACATCAACACCATAGCTTCTCCGATGATGTGTGAGTAGTTTACCTGAGACCTTCGGGTCCATAGTTATTAGCTAGATGGCTTCTTCTCTCTTTTTGGATCTCAATACAATGTTCTCCCCCTCTCTTGTGGAGATCTATTCGATGTAATCTTCTTTTGCGGTGTGTTTGTTGAGACCGATGAATTGTGGGTTTATGATCAAGTTTATCTATGAACAATATTTGAATCTTCTCTGAATTCTTTTATGTATGATTGGTTATCTTTGCAAGTCTCTTCGAATTATCAGTTTGGTTTGGCCTATAGATTGATCTTTCTTGCAATGGGAGAAGTGCTTAGCTTTTGGTTCAATCTTGCGGTGTCCTTTCCTAGTGACAGTAGGGGCAGCAAGGCACGTATTGTATTGTTGCCATCGAGGATAACAAGATGGGCTTTATATCATATTGCATGAGTTTATCCCTCTACATCATGTCATCTTGCTTAAAGCGTTACTCTGTTCTTATGAACTTAATACTCTAGATGCATTCTGGATAGCGGTCGATGTGTGGAGTAATAGTAGTAGATGCAGGCAGGAGTCAGTCTACTTGTCTCGGACGTGATGCCTATATACATGATCATACCTAGATATTCTCATAACTATGCTCAATTCTGTCAATTGCCCAACAGTAATTTGTTCACCCATCGTAATACTTATGCTCATGAGAGAAGCCACTGGTGAAACCTATGGCGCCCGGGTCTATTTTCCATCATATTAATCTTCCAACAACAAGCTATTTCCATTGCCTTTTATTTTGCTTTTATTTTACTTTGCATCTTTATCATAAAAATACCAAAAATATTATCTTATCATATCTATCAGATCTCACTCTCGTAAGTGACCATGAAGGGATTGACAACCCCTTTGTTGTGTTGGTTGCGAGGATTTATTTGTTTGTGTAGGTGCGAGGGACTTGTGCGTGGCCTCCTACTGGATTGATACGTTGGTTCTCAAAAACTGAGGGAAATACTTACGCTACTTTCCTGCATCACCCTTTCCTCTTCAAGAGAAAACCAACGCAGTGCTCAAGAGGTAGCAGTAGCCTGGTTGGCAACGGTGGCGAGGCGATCGAGCCAACGGTTCTCGCCCTCCACGTGCTCCTTGAAGTTGAGGGCCTCATTCTTGCGCAGCTGCTTCTCGGTCTCTAGGTTTTTGGTCAGGGTCCCTTCCCAGGCCCTGGCCTCCAACAACATCTTCTCGAGACCCTCCAGCTTCAGCTTGAGGTCTTTGATGGAGTTGTTGGCCTCAGAGAGCTCCTCGGCCCTGCTGACGGCCGCGCCCTACGCCTCCGTCAAGGCACTGTTGAGCGTGTCCTTCTCCTGGGACAACTTCAGGGCCTGCTCCTTCAGCTCGTCCTGCTCCACCTCCAGCTCCTTCACCTTGCCGGCGTGAACCAGAGCCTGGGCATCGAGTGTCTCTTTGTGCCTCTGCTCCAGCTCCTGGGTCTGCTGCGCGGCAAGCTTCTCCACCTCCTTGTCCTTGGCTCGGAGTTTGGCGTCGAGCTCCGCCTTGCGCTTGGCGAGGTCCTCCTCCTGGGAGTTCAGCGCGGCCTGGTGCTAGGTCCGGGCGGCCTCGGCTGCCACGGCCAAGCCCTCCGCCGTCTCCTGGGCCTTCTCGATGTCGGCCAGCTTCATGGTGAGCTCCACATCACGCTTGGCCAGCTCGCCCTGGGCGGACTTCAGCTCGTCGCGAGCCTGGCGGAACCAGTCCTGCGTCTCGGCCACATGCTTCTGGAGGTCCGCCTCCGCTTTCTCCACCACCGCCGTCCTGGACCTAGCTTTGTCCAGGCGGGCACGATGGAGCGCCTGGAGCCTCCGGAAGTTGGCACCCATGGCCTGGAGCAGCCGCTCCTCCTGGGAGCCGTCGCCACCAACGCTCGGCTCGTCGACGACCTCGAGTCCGGCGGAGGCGAGCACTTCGTCGTCGAACACCTCTCCCTCGACAAGGGCCCTGGTGCTCGACGCGCTGGGGAGGTGGACGAAGAGGTCGTCTCTCACTTTCAGGTACTTGCCGGAGCCGGAGGCAGCGGAGGAGGAAAGCTAGTCATCGACCACCTCCTCCTCGGCGGTGGCCTTGCCGGCCTCCTCGGCGGTAGCCTTGCCGGGCTCCCCGGCAGGCCCTTTGGCGGAGTCCTCCGCGGCGCCCCTGGCGGCCTCCTCGGCGGCGATCTTCTCGGCCTCCGCCGCGGCGTCCTTGGCCACGTCCTCGATGACGGTGTCCAGGTCCTCCCGGTCCGCTGAGAGAGGATCTGGATATCAAGAATATGGTGGGGTAGAGCCAAGATCAAAGATTCAAAAAGAAGAGAAAAAACAGGGATGAAAGGCCAGAGACTTACCAGTGCCAGGCTGGGAAGCAGAAGTCCCCTCCACGCCAACATCTGGCGCCGAGGCGAAGCCACCAGCGCCCAAGTTCTCCTCCTCCTCCTCCATGTGCGTGGGCTCGGTGCTTGGCGCCCTTGCCGGGGACGCCCCTCGGGGCGGTGTGGTTGATGGGGGCGGCGTGGTGGGAGTAGCCCTCTGTGGATCCTCCCGCTGCTGCTCTCCTCCTGCATACGCGACAAGGTCAGCGCCAAAGTATCATACCCCCGACACATGTCGACGAGGAGTGAGCGGTGAGCTTACGCTGGGGGCTGCGCCGGGGGCTGCTGTCCGGGCTGCTCAACACCACCAACGGCGCCCTTGAAGCACCAGCCGGGGGCTGGCCGCCCGCCGAAGCCTTGGCCCTCTTTACCCTTTGGGCCAGTGTCTCCGCGTCCCTGCAAGGATGAAAATAAGTCAAGACATGCGGCACGGACCGAGGAAACAGAGATGGCGAAGAGGGGCAAGTTGCTTACTCGATGTTCATCTCCTCCTCTATTGCCTTCCTCTTCCTCCTTGGGCTGAGGGACCCGAAATCAAAGGTGACCCCCGCGTCAACATCTGCCGAGGGAGGGGAAGGAGGTGGCGACCGAACGCGGAAGAAGCGGATGCCTTCTCCTTCGCCGCCGCGGCCGTTGCCACTTTCTTCGCCGCCGCGACCCTCGTCTGGTGTGCGGACATCTCCTGGGCCCACCGCAGCTGCGCGGCCTTGCCAGGCCGGACCGGCTCGCCGGAGGTGGCCCGCCGCAGGACCCGTCCTCTCCCCGTGGTTGGATGATCGACGGCCACGACCTCCTCCTCCTCCTCGGCCTCTTCCTCCGATGACTCGTCGGCCGCGTCTGCGACAAGAGGAGCCTCAGTGCCGGCGCTGCTGGCCTCCCCAGCGGCCTCCGCCCACCAAGCGATCTCCTCCTCCTCCGTGGCCACCGTGGCCTTGTCCTCCACACCACCAGCGCTGCCGGCCTCCTCGGCAAGCTGCGCCTCCATCGCCCTGGCAGCGATGTAGTCCAACTCCGCCTGGGTGGTGTCCTGGATGAGTCGCGGCTCGTCGGTGATGTACCCCTCGTGCAGGGTGTCGAAGAACTGCTGCACCTGGATGTCCTCCGGCTCGACCCAGCTCGGGTCAGGGCCGTGCGCGTTGCAGTCCGGCATCATGGCAATGATGTCGGTCCGGCGCGAGTTATTGCTCAGCGGGACCACTCCTGCCAGCAACTTGAACAAAGGCCCCTTGATGACTTTGCCGGCCTTCGCGGCGGCCCTTGCGACCTTGCCGGTCCGCTCGATCTCACCGTCGTGGCCCACATCAACTTGGAAAAGCCGCTGGCAGAAGTGGGCATGCCCCATCAGTGTGAAGTTGTGGTCGAGGCCGGGACGAAGCCGCATGATGTCGGCGGCGTTCGTGAAGAGCCAGACCGGCCTCCCCTTGTTGTGCAGTGGAGTGATCCGGTGGCGGATGAAGTCCGCCCCTATCATCTCAAGGGTGAGCCCGGCCTCGGTGAGCCGAAGGATCCTGGTGGTGGCGATCGTGAGCTTCTCATCATTAGCATCGACGTCACTCCAATCGCTTCCGTGGACCGGCGGTGCCCGGCGAACTTCGCAGAACGCGGGCGGGTCCTTCTCTTCAATCCAGCACCATCGGCCCCGCCACTCTTCCCACCTCTCCTTCATGGCGCCATCCGGGCATGCTCCCTTGGACCTTGGGATCCAGGTGACGCAACCGGAGATGGCGCCCCCCGTTTGAATCCGAGGGAAGAAGTAGTGGCGGAAAAGCGCCGTGCTGGGGTGCACCCCGGCGAAACCTTCGCAGAGGTGTGCGAAAAGGGCCATGCACGCCACAACATTTGGGGTAAAATCCAAGAGGCGGAAGCCAAAGGTGTGCATGACATCGCTGAAGAAATCAGAGAAGGGGGGACAGAGCCCGCAGGAGAACTAGTCGACGAAGAAAGGGTACCGATTTGGAGCGGCCTCGGCACAATTGGCGGGGATGACGCACGTGGATGGATGCCCCGTCTTCTCTCCCCCGTCTTGACCCCCCACAAGGGTTTGAAGGCCTCCCGGAGCTCAAACACATCAACTGTCGAGGGGAAGTAGGCGGACTGCATCCGCTGCACCGCCAGCGCACTCTCCGGCGGCTCCGTCGCTCCGGCATCCTTGGCCACTCCCTTGCCCTTGGTGGATTTGGGCGCCATGGCGGCTGGGGGAGGGGGGCAAAACAGAGGACGGCGGGAACGCGACGACGGTGAGCAAGAGCGAAGCATAGGGAGGAAGGAGAAGGGGGCGGCGGCTCTGAGATTGGAAGAAGGTGCAGAAGGGGTAAAGTGAGCAGTGCGCCCGCGGTTATTCCTTTTTACGGGGAAGGCGCAGGCCGCCTCCTTTCCCATTAACCATGATGTGACGCATGCGTGTGGGAACCGCCCCACGCATGCCGCCCACGTCACGCGCCACTCCCCCGCATCGCGCGTTCGACGCGGGTCGTGGGGAAGCGCGGCGGACGGAAAATTACCGCGGTAAAAATCGCCCCTCCTACCCACGCACCGTTTTGGGCCTGGCCCAACAACGTCTCGCGCTTATGTGTGGCCTAGGACCGGGGGCTCCTGTCGGTGTACAAAAGAAGGGGCGCACCTTTGTACCCCTTTACCTATGCACGGACATTTGGAGCCGCGCCCACGGCCGCACCGAGCAGAACAGGGGAGGTGAACCGAGGTAAAACGGAAGCCCAAGACAGCCAGAGCAACGCCAAGGCTGAGATCACAAAAGAGCAGAGAGACGAAGTAGGTTCCCCCAGCAAGACCCTTGCCGGGGCAGCCTCAGCAGCCCCGACAAGACCCTTGCCGGGGCGGCTCGCCCACACCAGCGGAGTGAGCCACCCTCGAGCCCACGGGTTCCAACTCAACCAACCACGTTGGAACTAGGGCTCGGGAGGCACCTCCATGGTGGCATGCAGATCTTTGTCAAGACCAAGGAATGTTCGAGATCAGATGAGGATTAAAAGATAATGGTCCTCGGCAAGATCCTTGCCGAGGAGAGCCACAAGACCCCCGGCAAGATCCTTGCCGGGGACGACAGCGCACCACGGCAAGACCCTTGTTGGGCCACCCGGCAAGGCCCTCACCGAGGACGCCCGCAGGGCCACTGCCAGGCCCCACCAGCCAAGTCTCCACCGCCGTTCGCATGCAGCTGCCAGCCCAACCAGCTGGGCTGGCACCTGCGTGGCAACATGCAGCTCCCAGACCAGATCAGCGAGCACATGCGTGGCGGCATGCAGATCTTCGTGAAGACCCTACCGCCGCGCCACCTCAGCTGCCTGCCTGCCTACATGGCGCCACACGCATCGCTGGCCAGGGCGCGTGTCGAAGCGAGGAGGAGCGGCGACGGACGGGATGAGCCTCGCTCCCGCCCCCGATAAAGCTAGGGGACACCTCAGCGACGCATTAAATGCGTCTTGTCCTGTAATACGAGCGATAAGCTCGTAGCGCTGTACGCCTTTCCACCTCGTGTGTGCCACTGTGGCAGCCCCTTTCGACTATAAAAGGAGGCCCATGGCGTACTGGAGGAGGATTCGGCTCTTTGGAACTACTCAACCACCGTAGCTAGTTCAAGGGCTCAAGAACACTCAATACACCCACCAAATCAGGACTAGGGTTTTACGCATCCTCGCGGCCTGAACCTGGGTAAACGATCCTTGTGCTGATTACTAATCCTGCTCTTCTTGCAACCCTGCGCCCCGGCAACCGTAGTAGGGATTCTTGTGATCCCATAGGTGTCGTTTCCCGCCGACAAGGGGCCCCTCTCTGGGTGTTGTTGGCTCCAAAAATCCTTATTTATTCCATAAAAAATCCTCGCAAAGTTTTGTTCCATTCTGAGAACTTTTATTTCTGCACAAAAACAACACCATGGTAGTTCTGCTGAAAACAGCGTCAGTCTGGTGTTAGTTTCTTTTAAATCATGGAAATTAGAGTCCAAAACAAGAGGAAAAGCATGAGAAAAAGTAGATACGTTGGAGACGTATCAGGCCTCCTTTCTGCACCTTAGTTACACTTGTTACTTGTTACCCGTTACGAGTTATCCTGCTATCAAACTATCTGTTACCGATAATTTCAGTGCTTGCAGAAAATACCTTGCTGAAAACCGCTTGTCATTTCCTTCTGCTCCTTGGTGGGTTCGACACTCTTACTTATCGAAAGGACTACGATTGATCCGCTATACTTGTCGGTCATCATGGATTTCATGTTGTCCTTTGAACTCCTAGCCTTGGCAATCACCGTTTGATTATTGCAGTTCATAAGGACAACCAGGACTGGTTTATCAACCACTGGCAAATCCATCAAAAGCTCTCGAAGCCATTCTGCTTCGACGCATGATGTGTCTAATGCTATGAGTTCTACTTCCATAGTCGATCTCATTAAGATTGTATGCTTGCAAGACTTCGAGGAAACAACACCACCACCAAGTGTGAAGACACATCCACTTGTGGCGTTCATCTCATCTGCATCAGATATCCAATTCGAATCACTATACCCCTCAAGTACCGTTGGGTACCCAGAATAGTGAATTCCATAGCTCACAGTACCTTGCAAATAATGCATGACTCATTCAACGGCATGCCAATGCACATCTTCCGGATTGGAAACAAACCGACTCAGTTTACACACAGCAAATGAGATGTCAGGACGAATAGCACAAGCTAGGTACACAAGTGAACCAACCACTTGAGAATATCTCAATTGATCTACACACGTGCCTTCGAACTTTCAAATCCGCGCGCTAGGATCATATGGTGCTGCAGAAGGTTTGCGGTCCGAATATCCAAAACAGCTCAAAATTCTCTCAACATAGTGGGATTGCAAAAGTGTAATTACACCCTCAGTATCTCTCAGCAGCTTGATGTTCAAGATAACATCAGCTACACCCAGATCTTTCATCTCAAAGTTATGAGATAGAAAATCCTTGACTTCCTCAACGACTTTGAGGTGGGTCCCAAATATCAGTATGTCATCGACATACACACACAATATAACCCCTTCGTCCCACCATAGCGGTACTATACACATTTGTCAGCTTCATTACAACAAAGCCAGCAGATGTCAATGTTGTATTAAACTTCTCATGTTTCAGGCCATACAAAGATTTCACTAGCTTGCACACCTTTCATTCCTGACCATTTACTACAAAGCCATCTCGCTGTTGCATGTAAATTTCCTCGTCTAGCTCTCCGTTAAGGAAAATCGTCTTAACATCCATCTGATGAATGAGAAGACCATGTGAGGCAGCCAATGCGAGTAACACTTGAATGGTTGTCAGTCTTGCCATAGGCGAGTAATTATCGAAGAAGTCCTCTTCTTCTTTTTGGGTATAACCCTTGGCCAAAAGCCTAGCCTTGTATACTTCTCAACAATACCATCGGGCCTAATCTTCCTCTTGAACACCCACTTAAATCCTAATGGTTGGCAACCATAAGGATGGTTAGTGATCTCCCTTGTCCCGTTAGCCAAGATGGAATCCATCTCGCCACGGACCGCATCCTTCCAGTAGTCAGCATCCGTTGGTGCATAAGCTTTTGAAATGGAACTAGGAGTGTCGTCATCCACGAGGTACATGAGGAAATCATCACCAAAAGACTTTGCAGTCCTTTGTCTCTTGCTCCCAGTAGGAGCTTCCTCGTCGTCCTCCGTGGAACTTTCTTCACTTTTGTCTTCATAGTATTCCATCGGAATGGCAGGTTCAGGAGTCTCATCAGGTTCCAATCTAGAAGTGCGATGCAAATCTGATACGTCTCCAACGTTCTATAATTTTTTACCATTCCATGTTATTATATTATTTATTTTGGATGTTTTATATGTATTTATATGCTATTTCATATCATTTTTTGGGACTAACCTATTAACCTAGCGCCAAGTGCCAGTTGCTGTTTTTCCCAGTTTTTGACTTCTACAGAAAATCAATTTCAAACGGAGTCCAAACGGAATAAAACTTTATGATGATTTTTCTTGGACCAGAAGAAACCCACGAGACTTGGGGAGGAGACCAGAAGACCCACGAGGGGCCCACAAGCCCTAGGGGCACGCCCCAGGGGGCGCTGCCAGGGGTCTTGTGCCCCCCCCCGCGCGTAGCTCTCCTTACCCTAACTCCAGCACTATAAATCCTAATATATTCCCCTTGAAAGCTTCTGTTCTCGTGAGATCCCATCTTGGGGCCTTTTTCGGCACTTCGCCGGAGGGGGATTCGGTCACGGAGGGCCTCTACACCAACCTTGATGCCCTTCCGATGATGTGTGAGTAGTTTACCATAGACCTACGGGTCCATAGCTAGTAGCTAGATGGCTTCTTCTCTCTCTTTGATCTTCAATACAATGTTCTCCTCGATGTTCTTGGAGATCTATTTGATGTAATCTTCTTTTGCGGTGCATTTGTTGAGATCCGATGAATTATGGATTTATGATCAAATTATCTATGAATATTATTTGAGTCTTCTCTGAACTCTTTTATGAATGATTTAGATAGCTTTGTATTTCTCTCCGATCTACCGATTTGGTTTGGCCAACTAGATTGGTTTTTCTTACAATGGGAGAGGTGCTTTGTGATGGGTTCAATCTTGCGGTGTCCTCACCTAGTGACAGAAAGGGTAGGGAGGCACGTATTGTATTGTTGCCATTAAGGATAAAAAGATGGAGTTTATACCATATTGCTTTAGTTTATCCCTTACATCATGTCATCTTGCTTAAGGCGTTACTCTGTTCTTATGAACTTAATACTCTAGCTGCAGGCAGGAGTCGGTCGATGTGTGGAGTAATAGTAGTAGATCCAGAATCGTTTCGGTCTACTTGTCACGGACGTGATGCCTATATTCATGATCATCGCCATGGATATCTTCATAACTTTGCGCTTTGCTATCAATTGCTCAACAGTAATTTGTTTACCCACCATATGCTTTCTTCGAGAGAGAGAAGCCTCTAGTGAAATCTATGGCCCCCGGGTCTATTTTCCATCATTTATTTTCAGATCTATAAGACCAAAAACCCAAAAATACCTTGCTGCAATTTACTTATATTTATTTTATTTTGCCTTTTATTTATCTTTTATATCTATCTCTATTAGATCTCACTCTTGCAAGTGATCGTGAAGGGATTGACAACCCCTTTTTCGCGTTGTGTGCAAGTGTTTGTTAGTTTGTGTAGGTGCATCTATTGGGGACTTGCTTGTGCCTCCTACTGGATTGATACCTTGGTTCTTAACTGAGGGAAATACTTATCTCTACTTTGCTACATCACCCTTTCCTCTTCAAGGGAAAAATCAATGCAAGCTCTAGAAGTAGCAATATCTCTCATGGGGAAGATATCCTCAAAGAATGTAGCATCCTTAGACTCTATAATTGTGCCGACCTTCTATAAGGTACCTCAGATTTCACTACTAGGAATCTATAGCCAACACTATTCTTAGCGTAGCCCAAATTAACGCAGTCCATGGTCTTTGGTCCAAGCTTGCGCTTTTTGGGGATCGGCACATTGACTTTCGCCAAACAGCCCCAAGTGCGCAAGTAAGAGAGTGTAGTTCTTTTCTTTTCCCATTGCTCATAGGGAGTAGTCTCATTATCCTTCGTGGGAACTTTATTCAGGACATGACATGATGTCAATACAGCCTCCCCCCACCATGACTTGGATAAACTCGATGTATCTAACATGCCTTAACCAAATCTGTTGGAGTACGGTTTTTCCGGTCAGCAACCCCGTTTGACTGGGGTGAATAGGGAGGCGTCCTCTCATGAATAATACCACGTTCCGCACAGAATAAATCAAACTCATTAGAAAACTACTCTCCACGACGTTCATACCGGACTCATTTTATTTTCTTCTCAAGTTGGTTCTCATCTTCAGCCTGATAGAGTTTAAAGTAGTGTAGAGCCTCATCCTTTGTATTTAATAAATACACATTGCAGAATCTAGTAGAATCATCAATCAATGTCATGAAGTATTTCTTTCCACCTTTAGTCAAACACACCATTCATCTCACATAGATCTGAATGTATGAGCTCTAATGGTGCCAGGTGTCGCTCCTTCGCAGGCTTGTGAGTCTTACGAGGTTGCTTAGCTTGCACACACGCATGGCACTTAGAACCTTTGGCTAAAGTGAAACTCGGGATTAAATCCATTTTAGCTAGCCGCGTCATACAACCTAATTTATGTGACACAGACGTGAATGCCAAACCTCAGATTCGTTCACATTAGAATGACTTTGGTTCACGACTTTATTGCAGAAATCCTCTAGGGAAAGGCGGAACAAACCACCACAATCATATCCTTCCAACAAATAGTCCATACCGAGGTACAACTACTTTGTTGGAGTCAAATACTAACTTAAATCCTTCTTTACACAGAGGGAGCCACTAACGAGATTCTTCTTGATGGCGGGGACATGCTGCATGTTCTTCAGTTGCACAATCATTCCCAAAGTAAACTTCAGATCTACCGTGCCAACACCATGAACAGAAGCACGCGAGCCATTCCCCATCAGGACGGAACAATCTCGTGTGACCTGGTAAGAAGAAAACGAAGACACATCAGCACACACATGAATATTAGCCCCAGTGTCAACCCACCAATCAGCGGACTGGCAAACTGAAAGTATGGTAAACAGATTACCATACCCAGATGCCCCATCATTGTTGCTCAGAGTGACATTGACAGACTTGGAGTCATGTCCTGGCTTCTTGTACTTGTTTGGGCACTTGTTTGCCTAGTGTTCCTCTAAACCACAAGTAAAGCAGCCATCTCTCTTTTTGTCTTTCTTCTTACCCTTCTTCTTAAAGGTAGTATTTTGCCGGACAAAGTTCTATCCCTTGAACTTACGGGAATTCTTCTGCACCATATTGGCGCTAGAAGAACCCTCTGCCCCTTTCATGTGTGATTCCTTTGCTCTCGAGTTCTGCTCAACACTTAGATCACCGATGAAATCTGAAAGATTGTGGATGTTGCCTAGAGGGGGGGTGAATAGGCGCTTTAAAATAATTACGGTTTAGGCTTGAACAAATGCGGAATAAACCTAGCGGTTAATTTGTGAAGCACAAAACCTACAACAACTAGGCTCACCTATGTGCACAGACAACTTATGCTAACCAAAATAAAATACTAGGTGATAGCAAGATATATGACAAGAAACAATATGGCTATCACAAAGTAAAGTGCATAAGTAAAGGGCTCGGGTAAGAGATAACCGAGGAATGAGGAGACGACGATGTATCCCGAAGTTCACACCCTTGCGGATGCTAATCTTCGTTTGGAGCGGTGTGGAGGCACAATGCTCCCCAAGAAGCCACTAGGGCCACCATAATCTCCTCACACCCTCGCACAATGCAAGATGTCGTGATTCCACCAAGGGACCCTTGAGGGCGGTCACCGTACCCGTACAAATGGCAACCCTTGGAGGCGGTCACCGAACCCGTACACTTTGGCAACCCTTGGGGGCGGTCACCGGTACCCGTCAAATTGCTCAGGGCGATCTCCACAACCTAATTGGAGACCCCGACGCTTGCCCGGAGCTTTACACCACAATGATTGAGCTCCGAAAACCACCAACCATCTAGGGCACCCAAGCACCCAAGAGGAACAAGCTCAAGGGTACCAAGCACCCAAGAGTAATAAGCTTCTCAACTTGTAACTTCCACGTATCACCGTGGAGAACTCAAACCGATGCACCAAATGCAATGGCAAGAGCACACGGAGTGCCCAAGTCCTTCTCTCCCAAATCCCACTAAAGCAACTAATGCTAGGGAGGAAAATGAGAGGAAGAACAAGGAGAACACCAAGAACTCCAAGATCTAGATCCAAGGGGTTGCCCTCACATAGAGGAGAAAGTGATTGGTGGAAATGTGGATCTAGACCTCCTCTATCTTTTAACACAAAAACTAGCAAGAATCCATGGAGGAATTGAGATATAGCAAGCTTGAAGAAGGTCAACAATGGGGGAAGAACATGAGCTCAAAGGATAAGGTTCATTGGGGAAGAAGACCCTCTTTTATAGGTGGGAAAAATCCAACCATTATGCTCACAGCCTGCACAGAGCGGCACTACCACTCGTCCTCACGGTACTACCGCTAGGGGTAGCGGTACTACCTCAAAGGGTAGCGGTACTACTGCTTGCGAGCGGTACTAAAAAAATACATCCGTGCCTACCACCGCTGGACTTGAGACGATTTTTTGGTCCGGAGCGGAAGTAGCCATGAAAGTAGCTGCGGTAGTACTGCTCCCAAGAGCAGTAGCAAAAAATTACATCCCCTCCAAGCGGTAGTACCGCTGTAGCCTTTTTAAGGACTCCAAAACTGACACAACTTCTGCAAACGGACTCCGAATTCAACGAAACCAAGTTTGTTGGAAAGCTAGCGACAAGGGCTAACACAATCTTGATAGAAATAACAATAAGAAGGAAATTAGAAAAGGCCCATAAGAAAATGTTGAGAACCCTTCCTCGAATAAGACCGGTAAAACCTCCAACACCAAAAACGCAATAGAAGAAGCATGTGAACTCTGTTTTCGATGAACTCGAGCTTGTCAAGAAGATGACCATAAGGTCCAAATCTCACAAGGAGAAAACCAAACAAGAATCAAGAAAGATGATGCAAGCATGCAATGGTTTGAGCTCTCTACGAACGATATGATCAAGCTACTCACTTGAGAGCCCCCCTTGATAGTACGGCAATCGACCCTATAACCCGGTCTCCAAACTACCACCATGAGACTGGTAAAATAGAGAACCTATCAAGGCCAAAACTTTGCCTTGCACAAAGTCCACTTGAGCTAGATGTAGACGATCTTGACTTTCTCAAGTAGGACCACCTTTCTTGATTGCGTTGGCTCGGTGAAGACTAGTAGATTTCTCCCCCATACTCCACTATGGGTGACCACTCTTCGGCACACCTTCACAAGTCCATTGTCACCACAATGGACGGCAATCTTCAAGCACTCGATCTCTTCGTGATGCATCACTTGAACATGCACACCGCAACCTAACCCCATAAAGAACTCTCATGAAGACCATGGGTTAGTACACAAAGCGTAATTGACAATGCTTACCATACCATGGGATCACTTGATCCCTCTCGGTACATCTTCTACGCTTTGTTAGTTGATCAACTTGATTCACTCTTGACTTAGTCTTGATTAACCTTGAACCTTTCCAACTCTCTTGATTTGGATGATGCCTTGAAGGTAAGCATGAATGATCACACAATCTTCTTCTTCAAGACATGCTTGCAATAAGCTCAACTGTCACATGACCAATCTTTGGATAATTCCTTAATAGCACCTTGGCCAACACATAAACTCCTTGAAACCAACACATGGACTTCAGGAAGTTCCTATGGACAAATCCTTCAAATATAACTCAATGCAACCATTAGTCCATAGAGAATATCATCAATTACCAAAACCACACACGGGGGCACCGCATGTCCTTTCAATCTCCCCCATTTTGGTAATTGATGACAATCACTTTCAAGAGAGTTTATATAAGGAATTATGCATCACCATGCAATGCAACAACCAATGATACATGAGTAAGAGATGCAAATGCTCAGGAACAAAACCAAAGCAACGCAAAACTCTGAAAACTTCTCCACAAAACTCTCTGAAACTTCTACCCCATTGGCATCGATTGCCAAAATGGGCGAAAAGCTTAGAAGGCCAATATAGAAAGTGTTCCTCCATAAATTGTGTATTTCTCAACAAGAGAGTGGAATGTCATACACATATCCAAAGGTAAATACTTGGAGGAAGACAAACTATATTGAGGCACAAAGATTGCTAAAGAATGATATGCCATAAAGAAATAACAAAGAGAGACACAAGCAATCAAGCAATCAAAAGATACCAATTGTAGCAAGCAATCAACAGATATCAATTGAACCAACTAGACCAAAGATCCTATGAACCACATGAATTAAGGATATTAAGATATGAGCAAAGGAGTGTTCTAAAGAAACTAGAGAAGCTCCCCATGATTTGTGCACAAATAAGAATTATTTATATTTGGATACAAAGTGCACAAAATAGGATCATAGCTCCCCCAAAATCAATAGAAACTTACAACAAGTGCAAGTGAGAATATAGGAAACAAAGCCTAGCACTTGCAACAAACACATGGTTGAGCAACATGTAAAAGAGGCAACTTAAGAAAAGGCTCAACCAAAAAGATATATGTGAGTCATGACAAAGCACTTGAGAAGACTAATGTAAGGATGAGCATTAAGCATCAACATAGTGTTGGATAAATGAGATACAAGGCGCATGACATGACCTTCCCACACACACACACAACAAGCAAATAGATACACAAGCTTACTAAAAAGCGAAATAACAACCAAGCTTTAGACAACCCATGGTGAAGATAGAAAGTGAAAGTCTCATCAAGATGAGGGATACAAATTAAGATGGCAAAAAGCCTCGTCAAGACAAGAATGAGGAAAAAGATCTTCACCACACAAGAGTGCATCAAGATGCAACGAGATATACCCGCACTCAAGGCACACACTTTCACGGAGCCACCAAAGAAATAACATGAGAAAGAAACGGTGGACGTGAAAGAAAGGGATATCAACTAGATATGCAACTTCTCTCAATTGTGTAAGATTCTAGGTAGATGACGATCATGATGATATCAATCCACAAAGAAGGATGTACACACGTAATAGTTACAAAAGAACAAGATATCCACAAGGAAGTCATAAATATACCAATAAGATATTTGCTTGAAAGCATATCACTTGGCTAGATACGGTCTTATGTATATGAATGAAGTCCAACCACACATCCATCAAAGACATCACAACTAGCAACAAGAGATCATCGTTGGGATGCTTTGAGAAGGTAAACAAGTATGACAAGATATGAAATGAATATCATGCCAAGATGCAACCTACACAAGGTTGAATGCAAGAGAGGAAAGCATGAATAGATACTTGTTACCAAGATAACATTGGAAGGATGCAGAAGATACCAATTGAAGGTATTAGATAGTAGTTCATTGAACATCCTAGCTTGACTCCAATAAGCACATGATGACACCACCTTCCTTGTGAGTGAGCCGAGCATCCAATGTATCTCCAATTGTTCCTAGAACAACAACACAAACAAAATGGTAACCAACCTCATGAGGACCAAAGAGTTAGAGACCCAACAATACATAGGACAAACTCCACATAAATATGTGCATATAGATATGAAAATGAATTTCATGCACATCTCATCCAATTTGAGACTTGGTGGAGTTTCCCCTATATATTGGGTCAAAGAAATAAAGCATGCCAAAGAGACTACATGAAGTTAATATGCATGCTCAATACTTTCAAGAACCGATACCAATTGACAAAGAAATACCAAGTGAAGAAAATATACCAAATGAATAGATCAACACTTGGATGATATCCATAACAGATACATCGAGGAATGAGATATCCATTGATACACACTAAATAAAAGATATCAAACTCCAAAAAGAGAGGATGGTTCCAAACAAACCAAGCTCTCTACAAAGTTTCATGATGGCACAAAGTACCAAAAAGAAAACGGCTTGCCTTCCACTAACACATACTTGATAAGGATCACAAGATGAGTGTTTTATAGAAAATAGGATAGCTCCCCCAAGCATTGTGCATTATAGAGAATTTGCATTTGAATACAAAAAGCACAAGATGTGATCACCACTTTCACTATATCTATACAAACACTAGACAAGCTCAAGGAAATAACAAGATCCACAAGTGGTATGGAATACAATGGGAGTTGACAGAATCCTAGGCAAGAGATAAGGCAAATAAAAGCAAAGGCCAATGTAAAGATGATCAATAATTTCTACCACACATAAGTGAGTACCAATTGTCAAAAGACAAGAAGTATTTGGAAATAATTCCCGTTGTTAGATAGCAAGGATATCCAACATTATCTTCACATCAAACACAAGCAAATTGCAACTTGTAGAGCTAACATGCCACCTAGGAACAAGATAATTTACAATGTCAATTCTAGGTGACAATATCTCAAATGTACACATTTTCTAGGCTTGCAATATGCACATAACATATTACTCCCCCATAATGTGATACCAATAAAAACTTAACAAGAGGCAACAAGAGGATCCAACAAGAGATAATTAATGGACTATTTAGAATTTGAATTTCTCATGAGAAGACATACCACATAGCGACTAGATAATCTTGTAATATCAATACTAGATGGTATTCCTCATGTACACACATTTATAGGATTGTGAGGTGTACAAAGCACATCACTCCCCACAATGGGATATTCCATTAATCTCTCACAAGAGCCAACTAAGATACAAACAAGATGCATAAAGGCTCAACGTACGACACACATGTACATGATGTGCAAACTAACACACACATACTTGATTACTCAAGATAAGCAATTGGAGGCACAACATATACAAACACATGCAAGGAACAAAACCAAAAAATGCAAAGGGGCAAGTAACTTTCAACGTAAACAATTTAAGTACAAGTTACCGCCAGGAGGCACATTGGATAAAAGATAGAAACTTGAAAACCCAATTGACTTGGCTTGATACAATAAGAATGATGAAGTCCCCTTAATTCTTCATAATGTAGCCAAGTCTTCAATGCCCTCCAAAAACACCTATTGATCAAGTTTGAGCTTGTTGGTCCCCAACCAAGTTGGGTCCTAAGAGGCTAGTCATAATAGGCTTGGCTACCCAAATGGTTCTTTTCTTGACACCACTTTGAGTACCAACAACTTTGGCAAACACATTGACAACCTTATCCTTCCCAAGAGAATAGATATCATCAATTAGAATAGGGTTGGATAAGGTACCATTCGTGCATGAAGAAGTGACGTGACCTTTCTCATGACATAAGTAGCAACGTCTACTGTTCACTTTCTTCTCACTTGATTTCTCAACTTGAGAAGCATTAGCTTGAGTCTTCTTGGGAAGAGGCCTTTCTTCAACTTGAGGTTGGGAATGAGAATGAACTTGTGGCCGCTTCCCTTGTTGCTTGTCATTAATGGGCTTCACTACATGAAGCTTTATTTCTCTTTGGTAAAAAATGACTATTCTTCTCTCTTGCGTGCATTTAGAGGGCACTAGTGACTCAACCTTGACTTGACCGGGAGACTAGAACTAACGTTTGCCGACACGTGGCTCTTTTTGGGTTTCGAACCCTCTAAAAGCATTAGAATTAACCTTTTCTTTTCAGCAAATGTTCATGTGGTTAACAGTCTGAGGCAAAGAGACAGAGTTATGAATTCAGAGACATGTTCGGCTGAAGGCTAAGTTTTCAGCCAAGTTTTTCTTTCCTGCAAAAAAGGCTAAGTTTTTCTTCACATGGTGGGGACCCAATGTTTATCTTAGGGCTAGGTTATGGTAGCTAAACTATTGAATATAAGTAAGCTAGTGTAAATTTTACTGTCTCCATTAAGATTTTGTTGTCGCATCCAAAAGACTACTTCTAGTTAATTACTATTTGATACATCTAAAAAGAAGGAGAAATGAACTTTTTGAAAAATGTCCCTACGAGGAATCTTGAACAAGGAATCAAGGATTTTCAACTGCACGGAGATGGCATGCCATGCCAACATAAGCTTTCACTTAGAACCGTGGAGACGGTTAGGCTGGTGGTTTTGCCCTAGTGTTGTTCTCTTTTGTTTCTTTTATCTATGGTATGCATAAACATTTGACTCTTCTAATTAAATGGCACACACGACTACCTTTCCTCCAAAATAAAAAAACATCACAATGCAATGTATATTGCATGGCATATATTTGACCGTCACTATTAATATGAAGGGAGTTGATCCAAATACTAAAGGAAGAAGTTACTTAAATTTTTTTGCACTAACAAAATTTAGCTATCGCATTTCGACTTGTGAGCTGCGTTGGGATTTCCCCGAATAGGAGGGGATGATGCAGTATAGTAGAGATAAGTATTTCCCTGAGTTAAGAACCAAGGTTATCCAGTAGGAGAACCAAACAACACTATGTAAACAGTACATACACACAAGATAACAAATCCTCGCACCCAACACGAACAAGGGGTTGTCAATCCCTTGACGGTCAATTGCAATATTAAACTGTATGGTGATAGATAAATAGATCGCACAAAATATAAAACAAAATAAATAAAGTAAAATTGCAGCAAGTATTTTTTAGGATTTTTATATGATAAAAGATAGACCCGGGGGCCATAGTTTTCACTAGGGGCTTCTCTTGAAAAATAGCATATAGTGGGTAAACAAATTACTGTTGGTCAATTGATAGAAAAACAAATAATTTTGACGATATCCAAGGCAATAATCATGTATATAGGCATCACATTCAAGATAAGTAGACCAACTCCTGCCTGCATCTACCACTATTACTCCACCCATCGACCGCTATCCAGCATGCATCTAGAGTATTAAGTTTGCAAAAAACGGAGTAATGTCTTAAGCAAGATGACATGATGTAGACAAGATAAACTCACATATGAATAAACCCCATCTTTTTACCCTTAATAGCAATGATACATACGTGTCATGTCCCTTTCTATCACTGGGATTGAACACCGCAAGAGCGAACCCATCAGAAAGCACCTCTTGCCATGGCAAAATAAATCAATCTAGTTGGCCAAACCAAATCAATAGATCGGAGAAGAAATACGAAGCTATAATAGTCATGCATATAAGAGTTCAGAGAAAACTCAAATAATATTCATGGGTAGATCTGATCATAAACCCACAATTCATCGGATCCCAATAAACACACCGCAAAAAAGAACTACATCGGATAGAACTCCAAGAACATCAAGGAGAACATTGTATTGAAGAACATTGAGAGAGAAGAAGCCATCTAGCTACTAACTACGGACATGTAGGTCTATGGTAAACTACTCATGCATCATTAGAGGGGAGGCAAGGTTGATGTAGAGCCCTCCGTGATTGATTCCCCCTACGACAGAGTGCCAAAAAGGGTCCCCAGTGTTGACGCTCAAAAGTGGCACAATCATAAAGAGTAGCTTTAAGTTATATCAAGATGAAGTCAAAATTATGGTTTTAAGTCAGCATTGGATGACCCTTTTAGAGAAGATTAAAATTGATATAAAGATAGTACAAAACGGAACCGGGCACAAAAAGTATGACGATTTTGGAGATACCTGTGTTGACATCAGATTATAAAATGGCATGAAACATAACTAAGATGGCCCCGGATGGAAAAAGTATCAACATGAAAGTTCTTCGTCTCATCGAAACGGTCAATTTTTATGGAAAATTCCTCTTAATCAGAAGTCGTATGCAAAAGTTAGAGTCGAAAATGTGCAGTTGCATCAGGATGGCCGGACACTCCGGGGATAATCATCCAGGTTTTGGTTTTCTCTGCTGTAGACTTCGGAAAATATCTGAAAACCCCCTTAAGATGGCCTCTGATCACAAAACGTTCAACATGAAAGTTGTTCTTCTCGTCAAAATGGTCAAGATTGCTTTTTGGCGTATTTCCATCTGGAGTCGTTTACCACCTCAAAAAAGACCAGCGATGTACAACCAGTTTTAAACCGAACAATTTTGAAAGTTCAGATAAAACCATCAGAATTTGACTAGGGTTTTTGACGTGGATCCAAGCATTTAGCTTGCATGGGAAGTCTAGCCGCCTCTTATATACCTAAGGGGTGATGGCTGATTGAACAACACACAATCGAACAAATTATCTACCACTTTTTACCTTTACTTTTATCTTCTCCTTTTGCGCTTCTTCTTTCTTGTTCTTCGTTCGTTCTTCTCGTTGTAGGGCAGCGAACCTCGAGGACCTAGGGGTGGTCAGGCTGACCTAGGGCAGCCCATAGCCACCGTGCGCCCTGACGGGTTCCCTCCCGGGTGTGTGGGGTTTCGGGTCTACAAAAGCGTCCGCCGGATTGCTTGCGTACCACGCTTCCGGCCGGGTCTCCTTCGATGTGAGCTGCGGTGCATCACCCCCGGTGTCGAGGGTACACGGTGACGTGTTCGTGTGCGAACAAACTTTTTGGCGACTCCGCTGGGGATGAAGCTTCGAACGGTCTCCAACCCGTTCTTTCTAAGAAGAGATCGTCATCAAGAAGTTGTGATCTACAAAGGTAATATGAATACCCAATTCCCCTTTGTATATGCAAATAATTCATATGTCGTTGCTGGATCGCTTAATGAGCATAATGTATTGGCTAGCCCTAGTTTCATCAACCATGCATCTAATTATGTGCAAGGGTCGATGCAAAATAATCGCCATGCTTTAAATTCTTATGATTTTAGGAACAGACAACATATGTATCCTAACTCTCATGCATCGGCAACCCCACAAATCCATATGCCGATGAACTAACATGATGGGTTCAGGTAATCAATTCGAAATGCCTCATGTAAGAATTTCCAATAGCATACAAGAAAGTGTTTCACCATTTTATTCATCGGCAACTAATTTGCAATATGTGAATCCAAATATGCCGATGGATGGGAGAATTGGCCATCCTGCTGCTAGCTATTCAGCCAGTTACTCTCAACCGTCATATGCTACACATCATGTTAGTAATTTTTCGGCACCGTATACAACTGTAGATGCTCATAATTCGGCTTCACACCTTCATGGTCATAGCCGAATAAGTGAAAATTTTGCAGCAGTGCACATGCCATCATCTAATACTATAGCATATAATGCATGCCCTACGCAATTCGAAAATTTTGGCAACACTAATGAATCATTGCCGATATAATCCAAAATTATTATGGAGCAATCCCTTCCAGAAGCGGTTGTGGCTGCGTTAGAAAAGATCTTGTCACAAAACAAGAGGATAAATTCTCTTTGCCTTGAAGAATATGAAAAGGGGTTGTTTCCTGATTATGCTGCAATAAAGGCCAGAGTTTTGCAAGAAGATGAAGCTTCATCAATTGATAGAATTGGCGAGAGAACATATGGTTATACATCAGTGCAAACACCTCCACCTAGTACCGCAACATATTATACACCCCAAACACAATTGCAAAATTTCGGCAACACTAACAATTCATTGTCGAATGATTCTAAAAGCATTGGGGGGCAAACTGATCTAGAGCGGGCTGTAATTGGGAGGGGAGTTAAAGCATTGCGTGATGGGTGCAAGTCCTTCGCCAGGAGCGAATTAATAGGGAATTAGCTCAAAGAAAACAAGCCTTGCCAATTGGTAGAATCAATGAAAAGAAGGATGATTCAGAACATGAAAGTGCTTCGGCTGAAAACCGGAATCAAGTAGTATATGTTCCGAGTCCATCAAATCCGAAGAGGCAGACATTATTGAGAAAGAGCATGGCAAGCATAGCAAAACGACCATGCTTGATTTTTCTGAAGTTAATGGAACCTACTTCCTGCCCTATGAGTCTCGTGCCACACAAATTGACAAGCTTCAAGGACAAGAACAAGTAGCCGATCAATGTTTGGTTGACAATGATCTTCAAAGTAATGATGCATGGAATCAAGAAAAAGGTGATGAAAAGGTGTTGGGAAGCCATCCAAAGATGGAGCAAGATATTGTTCAACTCACAACACAATCATGCTCTCCCAACATATTTGAAGAGGTATGTCTATCAAGTAATTTACCTGTTTTCAGATTTGGTCACAACTCTATTGTTGATGCATCTATTAGAAAAATCCTCATAAGTAATTTTGAAAGACCAATGAAGAAGGGTAATTTACTTGTTAGCAATAAAATTGTTATAGAATATATCGCTCAACCTATTGTGCCATTTATAAAGACCGATAGCGACTTATTATTGCAGCCAAAGGTTTCCCCATTGCTTTACTTAAAACTTATATCTAAGTGGGTAGCTTTAGTTGTTTCATACTTGGCTTGCACTTGGTCTCAATTGAGACACATGTGTTCTAACTATTTTCATTTCAAAAATTTAAAGCCAAGGTTAAATTATTTTGAGAAATTTGATGCTAATATAATATCTTATCCAAAGACATCAGAGATAGAGTGGAAAACACAATGCATAGCCGAATGGGGAGATTCCAAATTTGAACCATTCGTTTGCTTACCTCCAAAGCCGTTCGCACACCAAGATCGGCTAGAAAATAAGAAGTATACCTTCAATTGAAGCACGTGTGATCAAATATTTGATTTGTTGCTGAAAAATAATTACATTAGAATTCTTGATCACCATGTCCAGCCATCAATACAAGGATGAATGTATTGTAAGTTACATGATTTGTACAAGCATAATTTTGAGGATTGCAATATATTTCATCAAATAGTCAAATCGGCCATTGATAAGGGACGATTGAGATTTGTTGAAACACCAAGGGATGACCAGTCTATCCCGAGTGGTCCTTATGGCAAACGGTTTTTGCAGGTTGCTTCAAGCCGATCCATCTAAACACGAGAAGGTAAAAACTGCAGATAATGGGATCAAGCTTTCAAGTAAGAAAGTTGTTGAAGAGTACAATGATAATATCCTTGACGGCGAAAATTCCGTCAAAGTTGCAATGAATATGCTAAGTACTGGGGGGCAACAAGAAAGTCCAAAGATCATTGCAATCACAACCAAAGAAAGCAAAGGTCGGGGTAAGCACAAAGGAAAAAAGCTGAAAGTCACTTTCGCGTATCTTTTGGAAAAATATCAAAAGAAGACTGAAAAGAAAAGCGCTTATCGGCCAAGTAATTAAAAAGCATCAAGATCGCCCCTAGGCGCAAATCTGAGGATCTGTATTGGCAAAGTGAGAATTTCAATGCAACACATTCATATCCTTATTTTGGGCCACCAATGCCAATGCCAATGTTGTGGATACCTCCCTATGCTCATGTAAATCCATATCCATCATGGGACATGTATGATATAGGGGCATGTTATTCATCTTATTTTAGAACATCTCACCAATATTATGCAGCTCCAAGAATTTCAATATTTGAACAATCACGCGTCAAAGACTGTTTCAATCACAAGGGATTGGTCCGGACCCCATGGACAAAGAAAGAGGTGGTCAAGCAAGTATACCGGGTCAAGAAAGATGGTCCTAAGTCTGCTACTTCAGATTTGATCTCAAATAACAAAGAGCCAATTAAAGTGTTGACGTTAGCTACAAAAGGCAAAGAGGTGAAGCAATCAATTGTTAAAACTCGAAGTGCCAAATCTGAAGAAAAGAAGTTTAGGGTGCACAAGGCCAAAAAAGAGTTGCCATTGGTTTCAACAGAATCACAGCCGAGGTGCCCACTCGGCTTATCGTATTGGCAAAAGAAGGAGTTACAAAATCTTAGTGCACAAGAGCTGAGAAAGAAGAACAGTGCATGGGTTCCCAAGAGGATCAATCAAAACAAAAATGATGTGCATGCTTCTATTGCAAGAAGTACAATAAAAGTGAAGAAAGAGAAGGATGGAAGCAATAAAAAATTAAGCCAAAGGTGTGCAACACAACATCAAAATCTTCGGTTAGCACATCATCTATTTTCTTCAACCATGCCATTGATGCCTTTGCCATGGAATTCATCCCTAGGTATGATCAATTACCCTCCATGGATTTATTTTGATCCATGGATGCAACATAATTTTCTATATTATGAGAGGGTATTACCAAATCACTATACATTTGGTTAGTTACATTTTTGTTGCTAATACAAAGGGGCCGAAATATTTTTATTGCTATTTTCATTTGTTTATTTTGGCTATACATGATTTGGTGGATAAATTCTACACGAGACCTCATGGTAATGGCCGATACTTAACTATCGCCCTAAGAAACTATCTAATCATGGTCGGTGTGGAATTTTAACATCATCCCTGGTCTGATTGGAGAGTGAAGCAAGTACTATGGAGATTATGTTTTGATGGTTGAATTCATAACAATGGCCACGGTGTCGGTGTTGTTTATATATCTCCATATGGTGCTGTTTTGTGAAGCCTCATGTCGCTTAAAATATTTTTGCACAATAATCAAAGCCGAATATGAAATTTTATTCGGTTTAGAGATTTTGGTTGCCATAGGTGCTACACATATTGAGGCTTTGGGTGATTCGTTATGAGTAGTGCAACAAATATCCAAGGGTTATCAATGTATTGATAAATCACTTACAGTTTATCTTGAAGTATGTGTAGATGCAAAATTTACCTTCAGTTGCTTTCAAACTTCTCATATATCTAGACATGACAATTGGACAGCAAATGAGTTGGCACAACAAGCATCCGGCTAGCATGTTGACCATGGTGTATTGCATATCTATCAATAGCCGATGCTTTGTCTCACAGACATAGGTAAGGCCGAGCCGAAGCCCACCGCTTCGGCCACTAATGAAATTATTATGCAGGCGAAAGCAAGGATTCGAGAAAACTCATTGTTGATTACTTGCAAGAACTTAGCAGAAGGGTGAACAATATGGTTCAGGCGATGGCTTTGAGATACATTTCTATGGAACTTTATCATCGGATTGTTAATGAAATTGAGAGGGTTTCACCCAAGTTTGCATCAAGGTTTCAAACAAGTAATGGCCAATATATACTTATCGCCCTAAGCATGCAAAATGGCCGATGGAGTGTTGACATCGTCCTTAGAACCAACATGGTACACGTTATTTTTTGGCACACTTGCTTTGCCGAAAAACAGGGGGGGCATGTGTTGATGCTCAAAAGTGGCACAATCATAAAAAGTAGCTTGGAGTTATACCAAGATGAATTCAAAATTATGGTTCTAAATCACCATTGGATGACCCTTTTAGAGAAGATCAAAATTGATATAAAGATAGTCCAAAACGGAACCCGGACGCAAAAAGTATGACGATTTTGGAGATACCCGTGTTGACATAAGATTATAAAATGGCATGAAACATAATTAAGATGGCCCCGGAAGGAAAAAGTATCAGCATGAAAGTTCTTTGTCTCCTCGAAACGATCGATTTTGATATAAAAATCGTTTTAATCCGAGGTCGTATGCAAAAGTTGGAGCCGAAAATGCGTAGCTGCATCAGGATGGCCGGACACTCCGAGGATAATCATCCGGGTTTTGGATTTCTCTGAGGATGGCCAGACACTCCGGGGATAATCATGCGGGTTTTGGATTTCTCTGCTGCAGACTTAGGAAAACAGCCGAAAACCCCCTCAAGCTAGCCTCTCATAAAAAATTGTTCAACATGAAAGTTGTTCGTCTCGTCGAAATGGTCAAGATTGCTTTTGGGCTCGTTTCTATCCGAGTTAGTTTACCACCTCAAAAAAGACCTGCATGGTGCAGCCAGTTTTAAACCGAACAGTTTTGGAAAGTTCGGACAAAACCATCCGGATTTGACTAGGGTTTTGGATGTGAATCCAAGCCTTTTCCTTGCATGGCAAGTCCAGCTGCCTCTTATATACCTAAGGGGTGACGGCCAATTGAACAATACACAATCGAACAAGTCATCTACCACTTTTCACCTTTACTTTTATCTTCTCCCTTTGTTCTTATTTCTCGTTCTTCGTTCGTTCTTCTTGTTGCAGGGCGGCGAACCTCGAGGCCCTAGGGGCGGACACGCTGACCTAATGAAGCCCATAGCCGTTGCGCGCCCTGACGGGGTCCCTCCCGGGCGTGTGGGGTTTCAGGTCTACAAAAGCGCCCACCGGATTGCTTGCGTACCGCGCTTCCGGCCGGGTCTCCTTCGACATGAGCTGCTGTGCATCACCCCCAGCGTCGAGGGTACACGGTGACGTGTTCGTGTGCGAACACCCAGATGGGATCTCTCGAGAACAGAGGTTCGGGGCGGTGGAGAAAGTATTTCGTGGACTCCCTGGTTGGTTTCCTGATTTTTGAGAATTTATAGAGGCGAAGTTAGGTCAAACAGAGGCTTGTGGGCCCCACTAGGTACCAGGGCGCGCCCTACCCCCTGGGCATGCCCTAGTGCCTTGTGGGCTACTCATTCGTCTTCTCGTACCCTCCCGAAACTTCCAGGGTCTCTTATCGCCAGAAAAAAAAATCTCCAAAAAGTTTCATGGCGTTTGGACTTTGTTTCGTACTGATATTCTGCAAAGTAAAAAACAAGCAAAAAACAGCAACTAGCACTGGGCACTAAGTTAGTAGGTTAGTCCCAAAAATTGATATAAAGTTGCTTGTAAATGTATATAAAACATCCAAGATTGATAATATAATAACATGGAACAATCAAAAATTATAGTATGTTGGAGACGTATCAAGCATTCCCAAGCTTAATTTCTGGTCGTCCTCGAGTAGGTAAATCATAAAAACAAAAAAAATTGATGTGTAATGCTACCTATCATATTCATCATACAATCTTTCTTTTATAGCATGGACATTTGGACTTGAATGATTCAAAGCAATAGTCTGTAATTTGACATGAAGACATCAATACTCAAGCATACTAACAAGCAACCATGTAAGTTATCCCTAGCCCATTATGCTCAATCATTGATCCATTCATGAAACACATTCAAATATTAGATACATCCAATGCACAAGTATGACAATAGTGTTCCCTAGTTGGTGCTTTGTAAGAGAAGATGGAGACTCAAAATAAAAATAAAAATTGAATAAAACTAAATAGATAGGCCCTTCACAGAGGGAATCGGAGATTTGTAGTGGTGCCAGAGCTCATAGCTTAAATTGGGAGATAAAATTATTTTGAGAGGCATGTTTTTCTTGTCAGTGAAAACGACAGATAATTCCCAATATCTCCCATGCTAGGTAAATAATAGGCGGTTCCCAAACAAAAAATAAAGTTTATTTCCTTTCCACCATTCTTACACAATCCATGGCTAGCCGTATCCACGGGTGCCTTCCATACCAACACTTTTCAAGGAATTTATTATTAGCATCATATTAAAAAAAACATTTCAGGACTGGGCATCCCTATTACCTGCCACACTCTCGTGCAATGACAAGTGATTAGACACTCATTGTGAGAATAACCTACATAGCATGAAAAATATTGGCCACCCCCTACTGATTCATGAGCGGTACGGGCACACAAAATGGAAATATATTTTCAATATTAGAGTTGGCACATACAATTTACTTGGAACGGTAAGGAAACACCGCATATAGGTAGGTATGATGGACTCATTTGGCACAACTTTGGGTTTAAGGAATTGGATGCACAAGCAGCATTCCCGCTTAGTACAAATGAAGGCTAGCAAATAGATTGAGAAGCAACCAACCAAAAAACGAAAATGGTCATAAATACGCATTGAACGTAACTAACACTGAATAATGCACCACAAGTTGGATGTAACTTCGTTGTATAACTATTGACTTTCGTGCTTGCATAGGGAATCACAAACCTTAACACCAATATTTTTACTAAACCACAATTACTCACTAACATGACTCACATATTATCATCTCCATATAGCAAAACTATTGCAAGGAATCAAACTTATCACATCCAATGATCTTTCATGAACGTTTTTATTATATCCCTCTTGGATATTCATCACTTTGGGACCAAATTCATATCTCATGCAAATTACCATTGCTATTATCAACTCTCAAAAAGATTTAAGTGAAGCACAAGAGCACAAATATTTCTTCAAATTTTATCATATCAACTCTCAAAATAATATAAGTGAAGCATGAGAGTGCATTTCTTTAAAATTTATTCACCACCATGCTCTAAAAGATTTAAGTGAAGCACATAGAGCAATTGCCCAGCTCAAAAAATTGAAGTGAAGCACATAGAGCAATTCTAACAAATCATGATAAAGTATGACTCTCTCAAATAGGTGTGTTCAGCAAGGATGATTGTGACAAACTAAAAAGCAAACAAAGCAAAGACTCATATCATACATGATGCTCCAAGCAAAACTCATGATATGTGACGGATAAAAATATAGCTCGAAGTAAAATTACCGATGGTCGTTAGAAGAAAGAGGGGATGTCTTTCGAGGCATACCCAAGCTTAGTTGCTTGGGAGTCCTTGAATATTACCTTGGGGTGCCTCGGGCATCACCAAGCTTAGGCTCTTGCCACTCCTTATTCCTTCATCCATCGTGATCTCACCCAAAACTTGAAAACTTCAATCACATAAAAATTAAAAAAAACCTTCTTGAGATCCGTTAGTATAAGAAAACAAATCACTACTTCAAGTGTTGTTGAAGACCCATTCATATTTTATTTTTGCATTATAGCTATTGTATTCTAACTTCTCCATGGCTTATACCCCCCCCCCCCCAATACAATCCATAGTTCCATCAAAACAAGCAAAACAATGCATCAAAAACAGAATCTATTAAAAACAGAACAATCTGTAGAAATATGAAAATTGACTATACATATGTAACTCCAAAAATTCGAAAAAATTAGCACAACATGGGCAATTTCTATATCAATCATGTGTCAAAATTCAGAACTTATCATGTTCCTGTGAATTTAGAAAATTCCAATGCTGGACAAAAAAGTTTTCGTTTTTTCGTAGAATCAAATCAACTATCATCCAACATCACCCTAAAGGCTTGGCACAAACACTAATTAAAACATAAAAAGAAACAATCATAATAGTAGCATAATTGTGTGAACACAAGAAAACAGAAAATAAACAAGAAAAAATAAGATAACTATTGGGTTGCCTCCCAACAAGCGCTATTGTTTTATGCCCCTAGCTAGGAATAATGCATAGTTTCAAGTATTGTCATCTTTCTTCTTCTTTTCCAAAGATGTGTTTTCATCAGGAGGCTTTTCAAAGATAACATGAAACACATCATCCGTCGAAATTTTAGCATTAGCAAGTTGCCCATCCGCAAATCCCCCCTTGATTACCCGCTACAATCCAAGAGTATTGTTAGTTAACATTATTGAAAACTTGTTGAAACATACTCAAAGGGGGAACTTCCTTTTTAATATCCTCATCAAAGATGCGATCATTGCGAAGCAAATAACTTAATAAGTAATTATTATTATAAAGGATCTCATCTATTACCGATTTTCATGCTTCATACCATAAAAATTAAAGATCTCTCTAGCTTCTCGCACTATGTGATATAGTTCATTCATGAGGACAAGGGTAGCTATCTTTTTAGCCCTAGCATTTTTTATAACCAGCAACTCATAAAACAATCTTTGCAAGGTAGGATGAGTGCGAATAAATCTTCTCTCAAGTTTAAGAACAAGTGCAGAAATTGTTTCGGCATAAGTTTTGGTTATTTTAAGTATATGAGCATCATCAAAAGCCAAAGTCCCAATGCAATTAAAGAATTCTTGGATGCCACTTTTTCCTATAACATTCCCTTGTCCTAACACAAAAGACTTAGCATCAAGATTGGTAGAACTTCCAATTTTAGGAGTTCTACCATCATCAGTTTCTACCATACCAAAATCACTCATCATAACAGCTTCAAACGAGCAAACAATAAGAAGGCGAATGAAAAATATTTTTGTATTTTTTAAAGACTTTTTAGAAGTGGGGGAGATGAAAACGAGAGGCAAATGACAAATAAAGTAAATGCAAAGGAGATGAAAGTTTATGCATATGTACTTGATAGATGTTGATGATGTCTCCCCGGCAATGGGCCTAGAAATTCTTCCTCCTACTTGTGAGCTACATTGGGATCCCTGAAGAGGAGGTAATGATGCAGTACGGTAGAGATAAGTATTTCCCTCAGTTAAGAACCAAGGTCTTCAATGTATCTATAATTTTTTATTGTTCCATGCTATTATATTATCTATCTTGGACATTTTATATGCATTAATATGCTATTATATATTATTTTTGGGACTAACCTATTAACCCAGAGCCCAGAGCCAGTTTCTGTTTTTCCTTTTTTTAGTTTTAGAGAAAAGGAATATCAAACGGAATCCAAACGAGCTAAAAATTTACGATGAATTTTAATGGACCAGAAGAAGACCCCGAAGCACAAGAGTTGGACCAGAAGCTTCACGAGGAAGCGGCAAGGGTGGAGGGCGCCCTCCCTTGGGCACGCCCCATGGCTTGTCGCTGCCTCGTGGACCCCCTGGCTTGTTTCCGATGCCAAAAATTATTATAAATAGGGAAAAACCCGAAAAGAAACCTAGATCGGGAGTTCCGCCGCTTAAAGCCTCTGTAGACACGAAAAACCAATCGAGAGCCCGTTCTTGCACCCTGTCGGATGGGGAAACCATCACCTGTGGCCATCTTCATCATCCCGGCGGTCTCCATGACGAGGAGGGAGTAGTTCACCCTCGAGGCTGAGCTATGTGTTTGATCTCTCTCTCTCTCTCGTGTTCTTGATTTGGCACGAACTTGATGTACCGCGAGCTTTGTTATTATAGTTGGATCATATGGTGTTTCTCCCCCTCTACCTTCTTGTGATGAATTGAGTTTTACCTTTGAGGTTTCACTATTATCGGATTGAATACTATTATGGATTTGAGAACACTTTTTGTATGTCTTGCGTGGGATACCCGTGGTGACAATGGGGTGTTCTATTGATTCACTTGATGTATGTTTTGGCATTCAACTCGCGGATTCCCGAGGTGACATTTGGGTAATCTATGCATAGGGGTTGATGCACATTTTCGTCCTTGTTTCTCCAGTAGGAATCTTGGGGCACTCTTTGAGGTTCTTTGTGTGGATTGAATATTATGAATCTAAAGTTGTTTGATGCATATCGTATAATTGACCCACGGAAACTTGTGGTGACATTGGAGTATCTAGGTGACATTAGGGTTGATTGATATGTGTCATATGATGTTATTTTACTACGAACTCTAGGGGTGATTGTGACACTTATAGGAATAGCTCAATGGATTGATCGAAAAGAATAACTTTGAGGTGGTTTCGTACAATACAAGCAATTTCATCTTATGTTCTCCGTGATAGGAACTTTGGAGTGACTTTTGTCGCACGTTGAGGGATTGCCATATGATTTAATTATGTTATCATTGTTGAGAGAACTTGCACTAGTGAAAGTATGAACCCTAGGCCTTCTTTTCAACCATTGCAATATCGTTTGTGCTCACTTTTATCATTAGTTACCTTGCTGTTTTTATATTTTTAGTTTACAAAAACCCATATCTACTATCCATATTACACTTGCATCACCATCTCTTCGCCGAACTAGTGCACCTATACAATTTACCATTGTATTGGGTGTGTTGGGGACATAAGAGACTCTTTGTTATTTGGTTGCAGGGTTATTTGAGAGAGACCATCTTCATCCTACGCCTCCCACGGATTGATAAACCTTAGGTCATCCACTTGAGGAAATTTGCTACTGTCCTACAAAACTCTGCGCTTCACTACAAAAAAATAAACTTCCGTGATGATACGTGTTTGTCACAGTAGGTCACGTTTTCTTTCATGCATGTACATCCATGACAATTTTATGACAGAATCAAGATAGTCATACCTGTGTTGTCGTAGAAGTGTTCCATGACATTACTAAAATTATCATCACGGAAGTGTCCACTTCCATGATGATAAATCACGCATCATAGAAGTTCTTTCATCAAGGGTGACCGACACATGGCATCGACCGTAACGGTTCGCCGTTAAGCCAACGGGACCGGTTTTGGATCCGATAACCCGCTAACAGCCACGACCAATGCCGATTTTCCACGTGTAAAATTCTCATTGGCTGACGGAACCACGTGTAAGCTCCGTGTTGGCACAGGTGTCACTCATCCAATGGGAGAGATGCGCCTATGATACGTTGACACGTGGACCGGCCCAAAAGTGGCCTATAAAGATTAAATGGGTTGGCCCAACTAAAGGCCCACAAGATTTAGTGGACCATAATGGGCCGACCCAGCTAAAGGCCCACAAGATTTTGCAGACCATAATGGGCCGGACCAGCTAAAGGCCCAACATTCTCAGTTAAGGCCCGTACAGCTAGTGTCAAATCGGCCAGTTAACGTCGGACGAAATCCATGGGCCATATGTGGCCCAACGCCACATCGGGCCTACTCGGCCCATATAAAAATGACAGTAATCAAGCCTGACCGAACTTCCGGCCTGTTAAGGTCCCGTGTAGTAGGTTGGCGCATTTATGGCCCATCTGAATTTCGGCCTGTGGAGGATCCGACCACCATTTCGGCCTGCTAAGACCAGTGGGTTATTTGGCACAATCAGGGCCCAATCTTACTTTCAGCCTATTAAAGGCCCATGTTTTTATGGGCTCGAGATATTTACACCTGTAAACGGCCTATTATTACTAAGGGCCCAAATTGTGTTTAGGCCTGTTAAAGGCCCACTATGGGCACATGCCTACCAAAAAAATATGAAAGCTTATGCTGATTTAGGCCCAGATATTTTTAGTGGGCTACATGCAAATTTCGGCCCAGAATCGTTTTTAGCCCAATTGGAATGGGCCCGACGAATGTTGGCATGTTTGGATCCTACGAAGCTTTCAGCCGAATACATTACTAAGATAAACCTACACTATACAAAAATAGCATCGTAATTACTGCAGCCTTTGGCAGCATCATAAATGTTGTATCACAACAAAAGAAATTCCAACCATACAGCAAAAGGCCTGTTGGCATAAAGTTTACAGTCCTTGCAGATAAAAGCACCATCAGATGTATAGAAGCATAGATCATTTGACCTGAGAGCTAATGTTTCAGGCTGTAGAATCTAATGGAGCAGCACGATCTTCCCCTTTTTTTCGCCATTGCTCTTGAACAACGAAGCAAATGTCTGATAGTCTGGTTTCAAAACCATTCATATCTTCACGACATTTTTCAACCACTATTCTTGTTTCTGACACAACGTCCATTAGGGATTGGACTTGTGTCTGGAGCACAAATATATCACTCTGTCTAGCCGAAAGATTTTGTTCAGTAGGCGATTTGGACGAGGTTACCTTGACAACCAACCCAGAATTACGCAGGAAGGTGCTTTTTGCACTGTTAGTGGAGAGATACTAACGCACTGCGGCAGGAGGTGACATTGTGCCTGTGGTAGCCTTGTCACCTTCGGGTGGTTGTGGCTGTTAGATCATTTGTTTCATAGCTTGCTGAAAGTTTGAACTTGTAGATTAGTGTACCTGATAAGTTACTAATGAGACAAAAAACAAAGTAGGTTTCACGTTTATACATAACTTATTTGGTGAACTACTGTAATACATTAGCATGTATTGTAGTGCCAACTACATAATAAAATCACTTTCGGAACATATGTCCATGTAGCATGCCTACTGTATCGTCTATTTCCTCACATTCGTTGACATCTAAGGATAAAGAGACATGGTTTAAAGTAGGATGAACATAGTATGACATCATTCCTATCATGGGCAAACAGATATAAAACAAACAGGCTATTGTATCATTGTGTGCGCACGTGAACATCACAACTAGATTACAAATCAAGACCAAAAGAATATCCTTCATCTCTTTTAAACCATGTAAGGTGAAATGATACGTTAAGACAACTGTGAATAAAAGTGAATAGAGTAACTAACATTGGCTGCTGAAAGCACAAGTGCTCCCTGGGTGATTTTGGTAATTAATGTCAACATATCTCTTGTTGGACTAATGTTTCTACCTAGTATGTTTCAGATAAGTTCAACAATGGAGTGGCATGGACAAGAGGATGTGGAACCCCTTCAAGATGCTAAGGACAAGGGATTGGCTCAAGCTCAAAGCTCAGGACTCTACATTTTCTATTTTAGTGATCCAAGATCACATTGAGTCCATAGGAAAGCCAATACTATTAAGAAGGGATGAGGTGTTGCTTAATGGCTTGCTTGCTCAAAGTGCTTAGTGATATGCTCCAAAGCCCTCAACCACTTTCTCACTTCCACATATGTCCTAATCCACAAGTCCAACTCGGCCCCACCGATTCTTTCCATCCGGAGCCACCGAGTTCAGTTGACATAGCCACTGCTAGAAACCCTAATAATTCGGTCTCTCCGATGGGATCTCGGTCTCACCAAGATGGGCTTGCAAACTCTCTGTTGTCTGTTGCAATAATTTTGGTCTCACCGAGATTTGCAACCGGCCCCACCGAGTTTGCTTGGCCAACATTCTGTTTCACTTATTACCCAAATCGGTCCCACCGAGTTTGAGTAATCGGTCAAACCGAGTTTTGGATTTACCCTAATCCTAGCACATCGGTCCCACCGAGTTGATCAAGTCGGTCCCACCGAAATGCCTAACGGTCACATTATGAACCAAATCGGTCCGACCGAGTTCTCTGAATCGGTCCCACCGAGTTTGGTGATTTGTGTGTAACGGTTAGATTTTGTGTGGAGGCTATATATACCCCTCCACCCACTCTTCATTCGTGGAGAGAGCCATCAGAACATGCCTACACTTCCAATACATATTTTCTGAGAGAGAACCACCTACACTTGTGTTGAGGTCAATATATTCCATTCCAACCACATAAATCTTGATCTCTAGCCTTCCCCAAGTTGCTTTCCACTCAAATCTTCTTTCTACCAAATCCAATCCTATGAGAGAGAGTTGAGTGTTGGGGAGACTATCATTTGAAGCACAAGAGCAAGGAGTTCATCATCAACACACCATTTGTTACTTCTTGGAGAGTGGTGTCTCCTAGATTGGCTAGGTGTCACTTGGGAGCCTCCGACAAGATTGTGGAGTTGAACCAAGGAGTTTGTAAGGGCAAGGAGATCGCCTACTTCGTGAAGATCTGCCCTAGTGAGGCAAGTCCTTCGTGGGCGACGGCCATGGTGGGATAGACAAGGTTGCTTCTTCGTGGACCCTTCGTGGGTGGAGCCCTCCGTGGACTCACGCAACCGTTACCCTTCGTGGGTTGAAGTCTCCATCAACGTGGATGTACGATAGCACCACCTATCGGAACCACGGATAAAAAATCTCCGTCTCTCCAAATTGCGTTTGCACACTCCAATCCCATCTCTTTACATTCTTGCAACTTGCATGCCTTACTTTCCGCTGCTCATATACTCTTTGTATGCTTGCGTGTTTGCTTGATATGTATTGTGAATGTTTAATCTTGTGTTCAAACTCCACATCAACTAAAGGAAATTAAAAACTGTAACTTTTCTTGATTAGAGTCTATTCACCCCCCCCCCCTCTAGACACCTCTTCTCGATCCTTTCAATTGGTATCAGAGCTTTGGTCTCCATTGCCTTGGTTTAAACACCTTTGGAGGAAGATGGATGTGTCTACTTTGGGGAGTCTTAGACATAGAGTGCCTATTCTTGATGGAGAATATTTTCATGAGTGGAAAAATGAAATGCTTGAGATTTTCAATGAATATCATTTGAGCAAGTACATTACTAGCCCTTGTGCACCTCATATTGATCCCTTGCATCCCACACCCGAAGAGGATCTTGACATGATTCACAATCTTAGAACTATCAATCTTATCATAAGAGGATTGCCCAAAAATTTGATTGCTAGTTTGCCTACTCTTGATTGTGCCTAGACTATATGGAGATTTCTTGAGGAACTATTTCCAGATTATTCCTTGAAAAATTTAGACGAAATTCTCCATAAGTCTATTGCCTTGAGTAAGATGAATTCTAGTGCTCCTAGCTTTGGTGATTATCTATTTGAGCTTACCAATCTCATGCGTGCCATAGGAGATGTTGGAATCGTTAGCAATATCATTTCCGAAGCTATTAGAATCCATAAAGACAATCATAGAAATAATCATTTGTCTAATGAATTACCCTCTCTAGGAATTGATCAATCACAAGATGATGTTGAACATGGATACTATGATGAAGATGATGATAGTGACTATGATCTTGATGATGCAATGAGACACTTTGGTCTTATGGCAAATCTTCGCGGCTACATGGCTGGAGGAAAGGAATGTGTCCTTGATAGTGGATGTACTGATCATATGACCGGAGATAAAGATATGTTCCGTGAGCTTGCTGAAAACGACGGCCCTCGAAAATATGTCACTTTTGGTGATAATTCAAAGGGTAAGGTGGTTGGCCTTGGTAAGGTGGCCATCTCACATGATAGCTCCATACAAAATGTCATGCTCGTTGAATCTCTTGGATAGAATTTACTTTTAGTTTCTAGACTTGCTGATTTCGGTTTCAATGTCCTATTCACTGAAGTAGATTGCCAAGTGTTTCGTAGAGATAATCGTAAAATGGTCTTTACCGGTATACGTAGAGGTGATCTTTACATTGTTGATTTCACTAAAAAGGCTCAACCTAGAACTTGCTTAATTGCTAAATCTTCTAAGGGTTGGTTGTGGCATAGAAGGCTAGGTCATGTGGGTATGCGAAATCTTGATAAGCTTATAAAAGGTGATCATATACTTGGAGTAAAAGATGTCATATTTGACAAGGATAGACTTTGTAGTGCTTGTCAGGTAGGGAAACAAGTTGGAGGAAGTCACCGTGCGAAGAACATCATGACCACGAGAAGACCACTCGAGCTACTTCACATGGATCTCTTTGGTCCAAATGCCTACAAGAGTCTCGGTGGTAACTCGTTTGGACTAGTCATAGTTGATGATTTGTCAAGATTTACGTGGGTGTTCTTTCTTGATGACAAATCGCAGGTCCAAAAGATCTTCAAAAGCTTCGCCAGGAAGGCCCAAAATCAATTTGACGTAAAGATCAAGAAGGTTCGGAGCGACAACAGAACGGAGGTCAAGAACACAAATGTGGATACCTTTCTTGACGAAGAAGGGATTTCACATGAGTTCTCGGCTACGTACACACCTCAACAAAACAGAGTCGTTGAGAGGAAGAACCGGACTCTTGTTGAGATGGCAAGAACGATGCTTGATGAGCACAAGACTCCAAAACACTTTTGGGCGGAAGCGGTTGAGACAGCTTGTCATGCAACAAATCGCTTGTATCTTCACAAGCTACTCGGCAAGACGGCATACGAGCTCCTCACCGGTAACAACCCCAAGTTGGATACTTTCGAGTATTTGGCTCAAAATGCTACATCCTTGATAAGCATCATCGTTCTAAATTTGCTCCTAAATCTCATGAAGGTTTCCTACTTGGTTATGGCTCAAACTCTCACACTTACCGTGTCTACAACAATTTCACCCGAAAGGTTGAAGAGACGGTAGATGTGAAGTTTGATGAATCTACGGCTCGCAAGTAGAGCAATTGCCAATTGATGTAGGAGACAAAGACCCTTCGGAAGCAATCCAAGACTTGTCTATTGGCAAGATTCATCCAATGGAGGTGAAGGAGAGTACCTCGTCCGTCCAAGTGGAAGTTTCTACCTCACGACAAGGTGAACCAAGAATTGATATGGAAGCATCCACAAGTGGGACACACCAAGACGAAGAAAACGAGGAAGCACACCAAGATTAACATCAACAACCTCCTTCTCCACCTCGACAAGAGAATGACAACGTCAACAATGAAGAAGGCCAAGAAGAAGAACAAGATGAAGAAGATGTTCCACCCCGAGCCAAGCCAAAGCTCCCACGAGTTCGAGCAAGAATCGCCAAAGATCATCCCGTCGAGCAAATCTATAATGATATCCAAACCGGGAGAATCACTCGCTCTAAAACTCGTTTAGCTAACTTTTGTGAACATTACTCATTCATCTCTAGCATTGAACCTATGAAGGTTGAAGAAGCATTGGAAGATCCGGATTGGATTAACGCTATGCATGAACAGCTACACAACTTTGAGAGAAATCAAGTAGGGACACTGGTCGAGAAGCCCGACAACAACCACAACATCATTGGTACCAAATGGGTGTTTCGCAACAAGCAAGATGAAGATGGTCAAGTCATCCGCAACAAAGCAGGCCTGGTCGCCCAAGGCTACACTCAAGTCGAAGGTATGGACTATGGTGAGACATATGCTCCCGTTGCTAGACTTGAGTCCATTCGCATCTTACTTGCTTATGCTAAACACCATGATATCACCTTGTACCAAATGGACATTAAAAGTGCTTTTCTAAATGGTGAAATTGAGGAGGAAGTTTATGTTAAGCAACCTCCCGACTTTGTCAATCCTAAGAAACCTAATCATGTCTACAAACTTCACAAAGCTCTTTATGGTCTTAAACAAGCTCCTAGAGCGTGGTATAAATGCTTGACCAAGTTCCTTATTGAAAAAGGCTTTGAAATTGGTAAAATTGATTCTACCCTTTTTTCTAAAAGGGTCAATGGAGAGCTATTTGTGTGCCAAATTTATGTTGATGATATTATATTTGGTTCGACTAACCCTCATTTTAGTGAGAAGTTTGGAAAGCTAATGTCGGAGAAGTTTGAGATGTCTATGATGAGTGAACTCAAATTCTTTCTCGGTTTGCAAATCAAGCAAACTAAGGAAGGTATCTTTGTCTCTCAAAAAAAGTACACCAAGGAGTTATTCAAGAAGTTCAATATGCAAGAATGCAAAGGTATGACTACACCCATGCCTACTAGTGGACATCTTGATTTGACCAAAGATGGTGAACCGGTTGATCACAAAGTTTACCGCTCTATGATTGGTTCATTGTTATATCTATGTGCCTCTCGTCCCGATATTATGCTAAGTGTGTGCATGTGTGCACGATATCAAGTTGCACCTAAAGAATGTCATCTTAAGGCTGTGAAAAGGATAGTGAGATACTTAATACACACACCAAATTTTGGAATTTGGTATCCTAAGAGGTCTTCCTTTGACCTTGTTGGCTACTCCAATTCGGACTATGCCAGAGACAAGGTTGATAGAAAGTCCACTTCGGGTACTTGTCAATTTCTTGGTAGATCTCTTGTGTCTTGGTCCTCCAAGAAACAAAACTCGGTATCCTTATCCACCGCCGAAGCGGAATACATGTCGCTGGTTCATGTTGTGCTCAATTACTTTGGATGACCCAAACTCTTAAAGATTATGGGATATATGTGAAACATGTTCCATTGCTATGTGACAATGAAAGTGCTATTAATATTGCTCACAATCTCGTGCAACATTCTCGAACTAAACATATTGAAGTTCATCATCATTTCATTCGAGACCATGTTGCCAAAGGGGACATTAATCTTAAACATGTTCGCACCGATAAGCAATTAGCGGATATATTTACCAAACCGCTTGATGAGAAAGTCTTTTGCCATTTGAGAGGTGAATTGAACATCATTGATGCTTCAAACTTGGAGTAGGAACTCCATTTGGATATATGCAAGGCATGAGTCTTTGACTAATCCTTGATATTTCTTTCATGAGGCTATCTATATGTCTTGGATACTTTTGCACCCTTGCATGCTATCTAACCCTTGTAGGTACTTGGATGAAACTAAATCCATGAGATTGCAACTCACTCACATCTTGAGCAATCTCTACATCACCAAGTCTCTATACTATGGTGGTTGAAGTCAAGGAAGCACAAAAACCCCTCAAATATATCCTTTGACTCATTCTATGTTTGTCATTTTGGATACACAAGTGCTCTTCCTTGCAAAGCTAACCCATGTAGGAAGATGAACTCAAACTCCAAGTGGTGCTCCCAACTCCTGATGAGCTACATCAACCTTGAGCAACCCACACAAATTCGACTACATGATCAAGATCAACACCACCACCCAAGGTATGCTATTCCATATTAGAGAAGCTTTACTCCAAGACATGGGATAAAGCAACTCAACAAGATGTGAACACATCAAGATGCTTTCACGAAAAGTGGTAACCCCATTTTGAGCTTAAACGATGAGTATGACCTATGATCAAGTGATCTCACTTGACTCCTAAGTCAATATACTCTAACATAGGTGACTTTGTCGCCGACCAATTCTAGATGAAGTTCTCGTGCATTTCTCCGTGCTCTTGCATTTGCATATGTGTTTCCCTTTCATTGACTTCATCTAGATCTTTTCTTGTCTTTTCCTTTTTGTTCTGCATTTTCTGCATCCAATTCATTGCGAATCTTTCAGCTAATTCCTTGCAAATCCTTGTGAGATCTTAAAGTGCCTAGTGAGCTGAGGTGACAAGTGTTTTTACTGTGATGAACTCGGTCACACCGGTCTGTTTTCTTCGGCCCAACCGAATTCTCTCGGTGCCACCGAAGCACACAACTCGGTGCTACCGATTTCACTACAGAAAAGACAACTTGCCATTTGTTTCTGCAGTCTTTTTGCTCCAGCTCCACTCAATGACTCTTGTCCTCTACCAGCATCACATTCAACTTGCTTTGTGACTCAAGGACCAAACCCTTCTGCAATTACACAAAAATCCAGAAGAGCCCTTCTTGGAAATTGATGTCAAAGGGGGAGAGAGAGAGATCACATCAAAGCTCTATGCTTAATATCATTTCTATAGGGGGAGAGGATACTCAGGGGTTAAAAAAACCCAGATGCTTGGTGTTCAAGAGGAGAGAAGTTACATGTCTTTAAGAGGGGAAAGACATGCTCATATTTGATTGTTTCTTTTCTTTTGCTCTGACTTTCTGTTCCCTATCTTCTCCCAATATACCATGCAAGAATTCAAGGGGAGCAAGACATCTAAGGGAAGGAAATCTCTGATCTTATTGCATATCTTTACCTTTGGGGACATGTCTATACCCAATGGGGTACTTAGTACTCACTCTCTACATGTCATCCCAATCTTGGTTCTCTTGTGGTTTCTTTTGTTTGCTCTGGCCTTTGGCAGCATCATAAATGTTGTATCACAACAAAAGAAATTCCAACCATACAGCAAAAGGCTTGTTGGCATAAAGTTTACAGTCCTTGCAGATAAAAGCACCATCAGATGTATAGAAGCACAGATCATTTGACCTGAGAGCTAATGTTTCAGGCTGTAGAATCTAATGGAGCAGCACGATCTTCCCCTTTTTTCTGCCATTGCTCTTGAACAACGAAGCAAATGTCTGATAGTCTGGTTTCAAAACCATTCATATCTTCACGACATTTGTCAACCACTATTCTTGTTTCTGACACAACGTCCATTAGGGATTGGACTTGTGTCTGGAGCACAGATATATCACTCTGTCTGGCCGAAAGATTTTGTTCAGTAGGCGATTTGGACGAGGTTACCTTGACAACCAACCCAGAATTACGCAGGAAGGTGCTTTTTGCACTGTTAGTGGAGAGATACTGACGCACTGCAGCAGGAGGTGACATTGTGCCTGTGGTAGCCTTGTCACCTTCAGGTGGTTGTGGCTGTTAGATCATTTGTTTCATAGCTTGCTGAAAGTTTGAACTTGTAGATTAGTGTACCTGATAAGTTACTAATGAGACAAAAAACAAATTAGGTTTCACGTTTATACATAACTTATTTGGTGAACTACTGTAGTACATTAGCATGTATTGTACTGCCAACTACATAATAAAATCACTTTCGGAACATATGTCCATGTAGCATGCCTACTGTATCGTCTATTTCCTCACATTCGTTGACATCTAAGGATAAAGAGACATGGTTTAAAGTAGGATGAACATAGTATGACATCATTCATATCATGGGCAAACAGATATAAAACAAACAGGCTATTGTATCATTGTGTGCGCACGTGAACATCACAACTAGATTACAGATCAAGACCAAAAGAATATCCTTCATCTCTTTTAAACCATGTAAGGTGAAATGATACGTTAAGACAACTGTGAATAAAAGTGAATAGAGTAACTAACATTGGCTGCTGAAAGCACAAGTGCTCCCTGGGTGATTTTGGTAATTAATGTCAACATATCTCTTGTTGGACTAATGTTTCTACCTAGTATGTTTCAGATAAGTTCAACAATGGAGTGGCATGGAAAAGAGGTTGTGGAACCCCTTCAAGATGCTAAGGACAAGGGATTGGCTCAAGCTCAAAGCTCAGGACTCTACATTTTCTATTTTAGTGATCCAAGATCACATTGAGTCCATAGGAAAGCCAATACTATTAAGAAGGGATGAGGTGTTGCTTAATGGCTTGCTTGCTCAAAGTGCTTAGTGATATGCTCCAAAGCCCTCAACCACTTTCTCACTTCCACATATGTCCTAATCCAAAAGTCCAACTCGGCCCCACCGATTCTTTCCATCCGGAGCCACCGAGTTCAGTTGACATAGCCACTGCCAGAAACCCTAATCAATTCGGTCTCTCCGATGGGATCTCGGTCTCACCAAGATGGGCTTGCAAACTCTCTGTTGTCTGTTGCAATAATTTCGGTCTCACCGAGATTTGCAACCGGCCCCACCGAGTTTGCTTGGCCAACATTCTGTTTCACTTATTACCCAAATCGGTCCCACCGAGTTTGAGTAATCGGCCAAACCAAGTTTTGGATTTACCCTAATCCTAGCACATCGGTCCCACCGAGTTGATCAAGTCGGTCCCACCGAAATGCCTAACGGTCACATTATGAACCAAATCGGTCCGACCGAGTTCTCTGAATCGGTCCCACCGAGTTTGGTGATTTGTGTGTAACGGTTAGATTTTGTGTGGGGGCTATATATACCCCTCCACCCACTCTTCATTCGTGGAGAGAGCCATCAGAACATGCCTACACTTCCAATACATATTTTCTGAGAGAGAACCACCTACACTTGTGTTGAGGTCAAGATATTCCATTCCAACCACATAAATCTTGATCTCTAGCCTTCCCCAAGTTGCTTTCCACTCAAATCTTCTTTCTACCAAATCCAATCCTATGAGAGAGATTTGAGTGTTTGGGAGACTATCATTTGAAGCACAAGAGCAAGGAGTTCATCATCAACACACCATTTGTTACTTCTTGGAGAGTGGTGTCTCCTAGATTGGCTAGGTGTCACTTAGGAGCCTCCGACAAGATTGTGGAGTTGAACCAAGGAGTTTGTAAGGGCAAGGAGATCGCCTACTTCGTGAAGATCTGCCCTAGTGAGGCAAGTCCTTCGTGGGCGACGGCCATGGTGGGATAGACAAGGTTGCTTCTTCGTGGACCCTTCGTGGGTGGAGCCCTCCGTGGACTCACGCAACCGTTACCCTTCGTGGGTTGAAGTCTCCATCAACGTGGATGTACGATAGCACCACCTATTGGAACCACGGATAAAAAATCTCCGTCTCTCCAAATTGCGTTTGCACACTCCAATCCCATCTCTTTACATTCTTGCAACTTGCATGCCTTACTTTCCGCTGCTCATATACTCTTTGTATGCTTGCGTGTTTGCTTGATATGTATTGTGAATGTTTAATCTTGTGTTCAAACTCCACATCAACTAAAGGAAATTAAAAACTGCAACTTTTCTTGATTAGAGTCTATTCACCCCCCTCTAGACACCTCTTCTCGATCCTTTCAGCTGCAAACCAAGCAGTTAAATGAACACATCACAGTACCAACCAGTTCAAAGGCAGGAGGTGTAAGGACTTAAAATAGCGGCCTGAATTGGTGTGCTCATGCCCTTCATCTTGCTGGTGTGGGAATCCTTGAAGATTTGCACTGAATTCGGTTCAGGTTCTTTTTGGTCCGCACGGGTTTTCCTCTGTATTTGGAACAAGTCAATATAGATACGATAATATGGCACAGAAAAAAGAAGGAACTAGCAGCTATTTACAAGAGCCTCGCAGTGTGCAATATAGCTACGAGATCCTGTTGTCTATTGGAATTTCACTTTAGAACGGTTGGTCTTGTTCTTCAAACAGTTAGGCTAGAAGAAGATACACTTCTAAGGCACATACATAAATACAAGTTCAATATGTCGTCTGATCAAATACATATACCCTACCTAATACTTTGGATCATACCAGTGTTTAACAAGGGTTGTCCAGTCTTCATCTGTAACATATTCCACTGGAGATGTTTGGGCGATTTCATTGTTAGCCTTGCCTTCAAAGTGAGATTTTCTAAGGTGGTACCGATACTGTCGCAGAGCAGACTGGAAAACATGAGTGCATGCTTGTTTAGTTGAATCATCTTTCGGATCCAACTTGAACCTCATCTGTTGAAAAAAGAATGTGAGTATTATTAGGAGGAAGCTAGAAAGTATGGCATAGAGCAAGACAATGTTACAAATTGCGATGAATAACATTACTTACGGATAAATGGTCAAGGAAGGTGTTAAACTAGGTATTGTCTTTCTCATTCCTGTACTGGATCCACGTTGGGAGGATACGTGCATAACACCTAACGGCAATGGCTGCCTCTGATACTAACTTGGCTGACTCTGTAACATCACGTGGCCTTTTTAAACCTGCCTCAAAATGGATCTCCATTCTTCCTCCTTTAGATTTTGTTAATCTGTCAAGCATTATCCCTGATGTCTGTTTCCGCTTGCGCCGTGATGCTAGTTCAACAACGAATATGGAAAGTGTTAGTTCACATCAAACTGTGAGAGTACATATAAAGGAGCATGCAACTGCAACTTGACTCGGTCAGGTACCGTCTTGGTGTTGATGCTCATGAGGTTCATCTGATCTTGCCAAGTCCTGTTGTGTTAGCAGTGCTTCAGAAGTAGTGTTAGGTGTGAAGGCAGCTTGGGAACTGGACAGTTCCAGAGCAAACGAATGAGTAACTCGTTGAGATGCTGTTACAGTTGAAGCAGATGCTGCAGCTGGTGGAGTAGGTGATACTGTGTTTGTAGATTTAGCCGGTGGACTTGGACCTTGTACTGCACTATAAGTACCAGCAGAATCTCGAGGGCAGATCCTTTTCCGTTTCACCCGACGAGTAACACCATTCCCTACTATATTCTTTCCCTTGCTCTTTTTTGACTTTGCCATGTCAAGCCGTACCCACAACACAAAAGAATAAAATCGCTCTTCAGAACTAATTGATGCATGATAGAGACAAGCAATACTTTGATGTAAGACAATCGTATGAGGATGGAATATGTAAGAAAAATAGGACGGCATGACATATTCACAGCTACGATGTGTAAACTAAGCAGAAGGATTTTCAAGAAAATAGAAGTAATGCAAGCTAGACACCATATGAAAGATGCAACCAATATCACTCTACCTAGTTACAAGTGTCTTGTCATAAGTGGCATTTCGAAAAATTAGAAGCAGTATAATGTAGAAATCAATGCAAGATGCAACCACTATCAAACTGCCATGTTAAAAGCGTCCAATCATGAGTGACTGATGCGGGATACACAACAGCAGTACTTTGATGTAAGAACATGGTATGATTGATAGATGCAGTGTATTCTAGTCACAGAAAGGCATGTCATATGCACATGTATAACGTATAAACTCAGCAGGTGTAATTTAATTAAAATAGAATAAATACAGGCTAGACAACATATGCAATATGAAACCAATTATCACATTGTCAACTTAGAGCAAGCACCTGCGATGGTGGAGTACGGGAGATGAACTCATCATGTAGACTTGGGCTTCAACTTCATTAGCAGTAGCAGTGGCAAATCTAGAGAGTCTCTGTTTGCGTCGGTCCGGAGGACCACCAACATCCCCTAACTTACTCTTTTCCTTCCTATTTTCTGATATTGCCTTATGAAGTCAAAACCAAAAGAAGATGAATAAAATTAGCTCTGCATAACTGGTTGATGCATGATAAATATGAACACTACTTTGATGTAAGGCAAGCACAGGATAGGAGGATGGAATATATACAAAAAAATACAGCATTGGCTATTCAGACGTACGATAGGAGGATGGAATATGTATGAAAAATAGTAAGCAGAAGGCATTTCAACAAAATTAGAAGAAATGAAAGCTAGGCACCATATGAACATGCAACCAATATCACTCTATCAGGTAAAAAGTGTCTCGTCGTAAGTGCCATTTCAAGAAATTAGAAGCTGTACAAGCTAGAAGACAATGCAAGATGCAACCTACATCACACTCCCAAGTTAAATGTGTCTTATGGGTAAGTGATCGTTGCAGGTATAAGTTGTAAGCTACGCATATGAAATGCAACAAAATCAGAAGCAATACAAACTAGACATCATATGGAACACGCAACCACATATAACAGTTCCAAGTTAGAGCAAGTACCTGTGATGCTGGAGTAGGGGAGATGTGCTCATCATCTACACAACTATGTTGACTGTCCAGCCTTGTGTTGTCTTGCGAATCTTGTTGGTAGGATGGCGGAGTAGAATCTGTAGAGACCCTCTGTTTGAGTTGCTCCGAAGGACCACCATCATCCACTGCCGGACTAATTTCCTTCAGCCGTATTGATTTTGCATTGTGAAGTCAAACCGATAAGAAAAAGGAATAAAATTCACTCTTCAGAACTCATTCATGCATGATACTGATGAACACTACTCGGATGAAAGGTAAACACATGATACGAGGATGGAATATGTATGAAAAATAGGACGGCGTGACATATTCACACCTATGATGTGGTAACTAAGCAGAAGGCATTTCAACCAATTAGAAGCACTGCAAGCTAGACACCATATGAAAGGTGCAACCAATATCACTCTGCCAAGTTCAAACTGTCTGGCATTTCAATAAATTAGAAGCAGTACATGCTAGAAATCATATGCAAGACACAACCAATATCACAGTGGCGACTTAAAGGTGCCTTATCATAAGTGACTGATGCGGGATATGCAAGAACAGTAGTCTGATGTAAGAACATGGTGTGATCAGACATAGTATGTTCTAGAAACAAGAACACGTGTCATATTCACATGCATTATGTGTAAAGTAAGCAGATGCAATTCAACAAAGTTAGAAGCAATACACGCTAGACATCATACGAAACATGCAACCACATATAATAGTGCCAAGTTAGAGCAAGCACCTGTGATGGTGGAATAGGGGAGATGTGCTCATCATCTACACAGCTACGTTGACTCTCTAGCCTTGCGTTGTCTTGCGAATCTTGTTGGGAGGATGGCGAAGTAGAATCTGTAGAGACCCTCTGTTTCAGTTGCTCGAAAGGACCACCATCATCCAATGCCTTACCAATTTCCTTCCGCTTTATTGATTTTGCATTGTGAGGTCAAACTGACAAGAAAAAGGAATAAAATTCGCTCTTCAGAACTCATTCATGCATGATACTGACGAACACTACTCCGATGAAAGGCAAAGTCATGATACGAGGATGGAATATGTACGAAAAACTGGACGGCTTGACATATTCACACCTATGATGTGGTAACTAAGCGGAAGGCACTTCAACGAATTAGAAGCACTGCAAGCTAGACACCATATGGAAGGTGCAATCAATATCACTCTACCAAGTTAAAACTGTCTCATCATAGGTGGCGTTCATCAAGCTAGAAGCACTACATGCTAGAAATCATATTCAAGACGCAAACCAATATCACACTGCCAACTTAAAGGTGTCCCATCATATGTGACTGATGGAGGATACACAAGAAGAGTAGTTTCATGTAAGAACATGGTGTGATAGACAGATATAGTATGTACCAAAAACAGGAGAGCGTGTCATATTCACACGTATCATGTATAAGCTAAGTAGATGCAGTTTACACTAATTAGGAGCAATACAAGCTAGACACCATATGCAACATGCAACCAGATATCACACTGCCAAGTTAGAGCAAGCACCTTGGATGGTGGAGTAGGGGAGCGGAGACTTGGAACTTGTAATGCACTAGCAGTACAAGGAGAATCCGTACAGATGCTCCGTTTACGTTGCTGCAGAGGACCACCATCAGCGCCTTCCTTACTATTTTCCTTCCTCTTTTTTGATTTTGCCTTGTCAAGTCAAACCCACAAGAAAAAGGAATAAAATTTGCTCTTCAGAACTCATTGATGCATGATACTGACGAACACTACTTTCATGTAAGACAGCCGCGTGATAGGAGGATGGAATATGTATGAAAAACAGGACGGCATGACATATTGACATGTATGATGTATAAAGTGTAAACTAAGCACAAGGTGTTTGAACTAGTTAGAAGCAATGCAAGCTAGAAACCATATGAAAGATGAAACCAATATCACTCTGCCAAATTAAAAGGGTGGCCTAACAAATGTATTTGACCAAATTAGAAGCAATACATACCAACATGCTAGAAATAATATGCAATATGAAATGAATAAAGGTGTCTCATCGTAAGTGATTGATGCAGGATACAGAAGAGAGGTAGTTTCATGTAAGAACATGGTTAACACATAGATGTAGTGTGTACCAAAAATAGGAAGGCATGTCATATTCACAGGTATAATGTGTAAACTAAGCTGATGCAATTTACCCTAGTTAGAAGCATTACAAGCTAGACACCGTATGCAACATGCAACCACATATCACACTGCGAAGTTAGAGCAAGCACCTGCGATGGTGGTGTAGGGGAAGTGCGGTCTTCAAGTACAAAGCTACGTTTAATATCTTCATTAGGCTTGCTGTTTCTTGAGAATCATGTGGAGAGGATGAAACTGCACTCTTTATAAGAGTAGCGCGTCTCATACTAACCCACGGGCGTGACTGTCTCATCATAAGTGATAGATGCAGGATACACAAGAACAGTAGTTTGATGTAAGAACATGGTGTGATAGGAAAATGTAGTATGTACCAAAAATAGGAAGGTGTGTCATATTCACATGTATAATGTGTAAGCTAAGGAGATGCAATTTAACAAATTAGGAGCAATACAAGCTAGGCACCATATGCAACATGCAACTAGATATCACACTGCCATGTTAGAGCAAGCACCTGGGGTTGTGGAGTAGGGGAGATGAGATTTGGAACTTGCACTACAGTAGGAGTAGCAGGAGAATCTATAGAGATCATCTGTTTCAGTTGCTCCAGAGGACCACCATCATTCCATGCCTTCGTCCTTTTATATTTTTCCTTGTCAAGTAAACACACAAGAAAAAGGAATGAAATTTGCACTTCCAAATTCGTTGGTGCATGATACTGACGAACACAACTTTTATTTATGGCAACCACATTGTAGGAGGATGGAATATGTACAAAAACGCTAAGCAGAAGGCATTTCAACAAATTGGAAGCAATGCAATCTAGACACCATATGAAAGATCCAACCAAAATCACTCTACAAAGTTAGATGTGTCTCGTTATAAGTGGCACTTCAACAAATTAGGGGCAATACATGTTTGAAATGATATGCAAGATGCAACCAATATTACACTGTCAACTTGAAGGTGTCTCGTCAGAAGTGATTGATGAGGGATACACAATAAAAGTAGTTTGATGTAAGAACATGGTTAATAGAAAGACGTAATATGTACCAAAAACAGGAAGGCATGTCATATTCACAGGTATAATGTGTTAACTAAGCAGATGCAATTTACCCTAATTAGAAGCATTACAAGGTAGACACCATATGCAACATGCAAGCACATATCACACTGCCAAGTAAGAGCAAGCACCTGCGATGGTGGTGTGGGGGAATTGTGGTCATCAACTAGAGAGCTACGTTGACTATCTTCATTTATCCTTGCTGTTTCTTGAGAATCATGTGGGGAGGATGACACTGCACTCTTTAAACGAGTATGGCGTCTCACAGTAACCCACTGGGGTGACTGTCTCATCACAAGTGATTGATGAGGGATACCAAAGAGCATTAGCTTGATGTACGAACATGGTTAATAGACATATGTAGTATGTATCAAAAACAGGAAGGCATGTCATTATCAAAGGTATAATGTGTAAAGTAAGCTGATGCAATTTAACCAAATTGGAAGCAATACAAGCTAGACACCATATGCAACATGCAACCACATTTGACAGCGTGAAGTTAAAGCAAGCACCTGGGATGGTTGTGTGTGGCAATTGAGATCATCAACTGCAGAGCTACGTTTATTGTCTCCATCTGCTGGCACTGGACCCTTTAGAGCGCTGAGACGCTTAGTGCTTATCTTCGAATTACACTAGAGAGACTTCTGTCTTTTCTTTTTGTATTCATCAACACTGCGTCAGAATCTGAAATACCCATGCATAAAAAACAATAGTGTGAGTACGGGTGAAGTGTGTGCACAAGTAGTACAGTGTAAAGGTAGCAGATAGTAGGTCGGTGAGAAATAAATGACGGGAGACATATGATAGCTCTACAACATGCATGGCACACGAAATTACTAGATTCTAGGATTTTGAAATATGAGCACATGGATGGCTGGGAAATGCAGATGCTTTTCCAGCACACCACAAGGTGTGGTCCTATGACAATAACAGTCGACTGAAAACAAATAGGTCTGTCCATTTTTTTGCACCATCCGATGTACAAAGAACGGGCAGATCGCCTTCATCTACCTCCAGCCAGTCAGTATTACGATCTTCCTCAAAACGCCAGCGACCACCGGCCCAGTCCCCTGCCTCCGCCCTCCCCTTGACCTCACCGAGCTGCCGTGCTTGGCACCGCCCCCGGCCATCCCTTCAAGCCCCGCTGACCTCCAGATCGGGCGCAAGCAGCTCATGCGCGCCACACCCCTATGATAGAAACCGATGCGCCGCTTCCCTGGCGAACAGGCGAACTAGGTGCTCCGCGCTCCTAAGCGGGTGCTGCTTCTTTTAATTGCGATTCGACTGACCCTGAATTGAAATCCAGGCAGGCTACTGACCTCTAGCAAAGGTGAAATAGTAAATGGGAGGAAACCTTGTGCATTTAGTATCACAAAGAAGATGCAGTACGAAGCGCTCAACTAGTTTCTTTCGTGGGATGAATACGGTGTGAGCAGAGACGTAAGATTTGCACGAATAAGGGAAGAGGAGTACCTCTTTCTGCTGGCAGTGTTGTGTCCTCCTTTTTTTCCAACGATCTTCTTGTGGTTCGCTGGAAACGAGAAGTTGTGGAGGACGATGGAGCCTTGGACGAACCCATGGCCAAGTTGTTGAGTGTGGTGCGGTGGTCGTCTGTCGGCGGCGGGGAACCAGATCCGAGGCGGCGAATGATGGCATAGCGGGAACAGCTCCGGTGCGGTGGACGGTTGCGACAGTGGAGCGGCAACGATGAGGCGCAGTATGGCATCGTCGAAGTGGTTCTGGTATGGCCCACGTCGGTGTCGGCGTTGTGGAGGCAGCTCTGCCTCGGCTTCAGCTGCTAAGTCCTTGAGGGCGTTGCAGTTGCGGTTGCATTTGACGACGACGTCGGGGTACCGGCTCGGGCGTGAAGGAGGAGGGCAGCGGTGGATTGGGTGTGATGGGGTGGTGGACGGAGGAGGCTGGGGTTTCACGGCTGGTGGAGAGGGCGTTTTGGCACCCACGGAGTATGAATGGGGAAATGGAGGGAGGGGGGACTAAGGGTGAACAATGTTTCGGTTTGGGACGCGCTTGTTTGAAATTTGGGGAAAGTTACAAACTGCCCCCATCTAAAATTTTGGACAAATTGTGGGTTGGGGGTAGGACAGTAATCTCAGGTGTCCCAAATGGTGGGCGGGATAGATTTCGGCCGAGCGCATGGGTGTTTAGGCGCCCACGGCGTATGAATGCTTCTCATAGGCGATTGAGACTGGCGTCTTGGTGAAGTTACAAACCTACCCCGGTTTAGACCTTTGGACATCGGGCCGATAGGCTACACGTGCCAGAGTCAGGACAGTAATTTCCAACCACCAAACACTAGTCTCGCGCGGTTTCGGGTGACCAGAGGCTTATTTGGCGCTTCGTTCAATATTTGGGAGCAGCAGCATTAACGTTTTCGGTTCTCTTGAATTGAACTTTCAGGATTTGTCAAACTTCACAAATCTTTACTCTTGAAAATCCTAAAACTACGATTATTTTGGAATGGAGGGGGTACATTTGAATATACATTGTACATGGGTATATATTAAAAAATATGCAACTTACCTCAGTTAATGCATGGTTCCAGATATAATCTCCTTGGTTGCAAAAAAATAGTTAGACATGCGTATGAATATATAGCATGTTCAAATGCACAACAAAGATTGATGCCCCCTTTTAGACCTGATTTACAAATGCCGTTATCGCGAGTTCAAATAGATGAATGCACTTCCTATGAATTCGAATCTTCGAGACCCCCTTTATGTTGAATTCAACATGTATCTATTTCATAGCTAGCTATTTGGAATATATCCATGTAAGTGACAAATGTATAAAGTGCTTCACACTAACAACATGGAGTGCACTAATTAATGTTTATATATGAATTGCAAAAGCAATGCATTGCCTGTATTTCAAACCGCTCTCACTCTATGGACCGATAATATGAAATAAACACATGCACATGCTAGAATTCAATAGAGCATGGGTGTCTGATAGACCGATTTTCGTTCATACCCAAATTGCAAAATTCATGATCTCATCCAAAAATAATAATGCCCTTTATATTTTAATTTAATGCGTAGAACCAACTTTTACACGTAGATGCACTATGCCTCAGCACGTTCTCACAAACGCGCTATATATCTCTCTATCTAACGCATAAGTGCACACACTTTATATACATCGGCATTTCTCTTTCACACATGCTCACAATCTCTCTCGGGGTGTCGGTGTCGTGGAATTATCACGGCAGATGTCCTAGTGTGAGGACTTAGTCGTGAGGCCGCGCATCTATGTGGTAGCTTGAGAGGGGTTGATCGGGATGAGAGACGCGAGACGGATCATCACACAAGACAAGGATTTAGACAGCTTCGGGCCCCGGGAAACATCATCCGGTAATAACCCTACATGTTGTTAGTGGCTAGGTCTCATTATACTCATGAGAGAGTCGCCGTATAAGCCGTCTCCCCCTTTATGTCTAGCCCTAGAGATTGTTTCTTCTTGCTTGTCCCTCTTTAGGGAGCCCTGCCCCTCCTTATATAAGTTAAAGGGGCGGGTTACATGACTAGTCCTAGTAGGATTAGGATTACTCTATTACAAGTGGAGTCCTAGTCTTGCTTCCTTCGTAGGAGAATATTCCTTATGTCTTCCTCTTAAGCCGGCCCACCATAACATGAGCCGGCCTTCTGGGCCTTGGGCCTTGCCCTCCATCTGAAACACCCGCCAGGTCACCAATGAGTCTTCAGGCTCGTGAGTCGTCACACTAGTGAACCGCCAGACACATGAATCGCCGATCTTCTGGGGGTTGCCAATGAAACGCCAAGTCCGGTCGGGTCATATATCTGGCCGGGTCATATCGCGGGGTATATCCCCGACATTAGCCCCCAGTTTAATTTGGATTTATCCAGGTTAAACTAATCTGCAATATAAACACAAGAACAAATTTGACAGGTTGTGCTCTGGGTTAAATATTCTTGTAAGCCGGCACGTGATCATCCTTAAGTCCTTGACATTTTCTCCTGGAAAATCCTGGTTAATAGGCCAGCTTCATAATCCATTTGCTGACACTGGCTCTTGTAAAGAACTATTATAAGAAATAATCCATTTGAGTCGGCCTTCAATGCTCTGATTTGAAAAAATATTGGTCTTGAAATATTCAACTGATATTCAGCCGGCTTAAAGATGTAGATCTTGCCGATTTATGATTGCCAAAATTGTCGGGTTATAAACAAATGATGTCGGGTCATGTAACTGTTGCTGATGCTGGGTTAATCTTATGATGACGCCGGGTCATAAACTTTGCAGATTTCTCCGATAATAATATAATACCTGATTTGCTCAAAACTGAGAATTTGAAGTTATTCCTGCATATCACCTGTAGCCCCCAAGTGCCGGGTTGTCATGCCTGCAGCAACCTGGGACTTGTAATTGCCTTATGCTCATAAAAATTTCAACCAGTGTAGCCCCCAAGGGCCGGGTCATTATGCAATAATGAGCAGGGACTTTGTAAATATTATCATGTAAACTTGAGCAACAACGTGTAGCCCCCAAGGGGCGGCTCAGTAAGATATTACTGAGCTGGGACTTTGTATATGATTCATTGATAATAACATCATATGATGTAATCTCCACCATGGGGCTTGAACCCACGTCCACAAGGTTAAGAGCTTTGTACTCTACCAACTGAGTAGTGGATCTTTCAATATAATGGATTAAGGCTTGTGTACCTTGAATTTTCGACAGGAGCAATTGGTAGCCCCCAAGGGCCGGCTCATTTAAAATGTGATGAGTCGGGTCTTCAATAAGTTGAGCAAAAAATGACTTTGCATTATCCCCCAAGTGTCATGGTGCATGCTGGCAGTGACATGGGACTTGCATATTCGATGTAATCTCAATTTGAATAATGTAGCCCCCAAGTGCCGGGTCGTAAGCCTACAGCGACTCGGGACTATTCCTTTCATTGTAGAATAAATCATATCCATTGATAAAATAATAGCCATTGCGCTGAAGCGACTTTGAAAACCTCAATCATAATATTAGTTACTGATAACCATAATAAAAATCCAGCCATGTTGGCTATTAAAGATTTGAATAACCCGATTTGAAAACCTCAATCATTCAATATCATAATGAAAATCCAGCCAAGTTTGGCTATTTAAAGATTCAAATAACTTATCTGTTGACAAGTAAATCCGGAGTTTTAAATACCCGCCAGCTCTTGGCCGATGGCGACTTAATACGCCTCCATTGTAATCCGGAATTGTTATAACCCCGCTACTTATAGCCTTTGAGAAAATCCAGAACGGATAACCATTTTGAAGCATCAATTTTAATGATGAGCTTGGACTTAAGCATTTATATAAGTCATAGTTCTACAAATCCTGCACAGAGTTTAAACAACATATGCCCTGGCGACTTAACGTCAAAAGCCAGGGCGGGTAACCACCCAAATGTAGTCTTATCCTGTACACAAGTAGATCACAAGAACCCTTGGTGGTTTACCACAGGGCGGGTCATAATATCTTACATATGACCATTGATGTGTAAAAAAGGAGTCACAGATAAGCCTGTTATGAATCATAACTTTGTAACATAACTATAACATCATACCTGTGATATTGAATTTGCACTGCCTGTTTATGTGACTTGCACAGTAAGGGTGATAACCCAATCTTTTAGAAGCCAACACTTCCAAATATATGATGATTGTCATACACTGGCAACTTATCATCCAAAACCAAGCCGGGTTAAATTTAAACCACACTTCTACTTAGATCTAGACAAAAGCCTCAAGACAAAAACCAAGATTGTTTGCAAAGGACTTAAGCAAAATAGAAAGAAAATTTTGAGGCTTTTGATTCGAATACGATCAGTAAACTGGACCAAAGGGGTTAAGCTAGGATTCAAATACGATCATGTAGCCCCAGTGGCTTTGGTGTTGCGCCGGTCAAGAGGGTACCGACAGCTATGTTCTCTTTGGTTCGAATACGACCTATGTTTGAACAGGAAGCCCCCAAATGACCTTGAGAGTTTTTTAATGACTCTGATTCGAATACGATCAAAGTAGGACCCAAAAGGGGTTAAGCTATGATTTGAATACGATCAAGAAGCCCCCTAGTGAGTTTGGCATTGCGCCGATCAAGAGGGTACCGACAGCTATGTTCTCTTTGGTTCGAATACGACCTATGTTTGAACAGGAAGCCCCCAAGTGACCATATAAGTTTTGGCATTGCGCCGATCAAGAGGGTACTGATAGCTATGCTCGATGAGCAGGAAGCCCCCAAGTGACCATAATAAGATAAGCCGTAAGGCGGGATACCCATGTTTGAACCGCGCATCATGGCAGCAAGCTCTTTTTGGCACCCTTTAATCTTTCTGAGAACTCGAACTTGTGAGAGATTAATTCTTTTTGAACTGGAACTTTAAACTGGATTTGAAAGCTTCAAAACTTTGTGAGAGATAAATTTACCTTGAGCCGGATTTTGAACCGGATTTGAGAGCTTCAATGCTTTTTGGTAAATAAATTTCCCTTGAACCGGTTTTTAAACCGGATATTAAGAGCTTCTGTGCTTTGTGGGAGAGAGATGTCTCTTGAGCCGTATTTTTAACCGGAATCCTTTGTGATGACCCGGAACTTCTTCATTGAGCCGAGATTTTGTAACTGTCATATATTTTTTAAGTCAGAATTTTTCTGACGGCCTTTAAATTTTCATCAATATAGGAGTAGCCTCCGGGACCGGGTTATCTTTCCCTCCATCGTCCTGGGATTCTTAAATTTGCTGAAACTGGTAAGATTTGCTGAGTCATGTCATCGTAGCCCCCGAGTCTTAAGACGACTCGAGGAGTTGTCTTGAGATTCTCCGTATTTGACCATAGCAGAAAGTGTGTATCATTGGTGTTGATAGCGCGATGTGAATCAACAGAAGGTTGAGGTGACTGCGGCAGGTTATAGATTATCTGTATGACCCGTGTAGCAACTCGGCCAATGGTTCCTTCCAACTGTCTATTTGAAGTTAACCAAACTGTAGTGGCGGCGATTTGTGCGCCTGCCCATTGAGACAATGCAGACGGCGGCTGATAATACATGATAATTTTGCCTCCAATTTGTTGGAAGAAAACCGGGCTACCCAAGCAGTGACTTGCCTATACTCAATAAACCGCTCATGCAGACAAGTGCGGCCCTGGTGTGTTGATGTAGACCAGGCCGTGATAGACGAACGGTAAAAACGTCCATAGTATTAGAGGTGGCACAGACAGATGAATCGGCCGCGGCGTTGTAAACCGGTGCGGATGGACGAGTCAATCGCAGGCGTGGTAAAACCCCGCGGACAGACAGGTCAGCCTCGTCGTATTGATGTAAACTGGGCCGCAGAGGCGGCGACTTGAACATATATTCGTTGAGCATTATGGCGGGTCAGATGCTGACGCATGATATCCATGGCATGACCATCGATCTTACAGTGAATATTTGACCTGCATCAAAAAATATCGCAAGCCAAAGTAATTGCCCTTTTTTAAAGAAATTAATATGTAATATAAAAATACACTGGATTGATTTCACCTGATATGTTAGGTCGAAAATTATCCACCGTAGAGTTGATGATCACCACAGTGAAGCTAAAATCAATCACGGATGAGTCGCCCGCAGGAGCAGACGGATGAGTCGGCCATGGCATTTGTAAGCCAGCACGGACGGACAAATCAATCACAGGCGCGGACAGATGAGTCAGCACGTATTGATGTAAACCCAACAACGGGGGCGGCGACTTGCACGTGTATCTGTCGGGCGGCTTATGAGAGTGGGTACGGGACCAGCGTGTTGATGTAGACCGGACCACGGGAGCGGTGGCATGCGCATGTCCGTTCCTCAGGCAGTATGGCTCAGACAAATGCTGGTATAGAATGTTGCCAGCTCATGCTCCATACCCGTGGGATAAACATAATTGTCCTGCGTACAAAAAATACAGCAAGGCAGAGTAGTTTTTTGTCGAAAGAAATCAACCTATACTTAAAAAAATACAGAACAAATATCACCTGATTGTTTTTGTTTGACAAGTCTTTCAGAGCTTTTCTTCATCTTTGCTCTCGGTGCAAACACCATGATGTGCAACATTATATGCATGTTTGCCTCGTACATCATTTGGAACCTGCCTATAGAGTAGGAGTATTTTGCATTGACTTGGGTCTTCACGTTTGGGAACGATGAAAAGCAGAGGTAACTGCGGCGGCTCAGCAAGCGTCCGCGAAAACTGCGGCTCGGAGACGGCTCACAGCCAACGAGTGGCAGCAGTTGTGGAAGGTGATGACGACTCGGGGTGTGTTGGGGATATTACGACTGGGCGTAAACCGACCAGGAGAGGCCGGGTTAACCCCGTAAGTAGTTCATCTGTATCTGAAGTCCATGAAGACAGACGGTGACGCTTTATGAAGGCCCAGGGCCCAAAGCCGGTTTAAGGCCTGTAGACATAAACCGGCATTGATATGTAAACTTGTGTTGTAAGATAGAAGTAGCAGAGACCGAGCCGGACACGATTATGAGCCGGCCTAGGGATTCTGTAAACCGGCGGGCGTCAACCCATGTATATAAGGGGACGACCCGGCGGCAGTTCGAGGACAACAGACAACAACTCGAGACTCGGGCAAAGCGTATTCGCTCCCTGGTCATCGAAACCCCATCAATTCCATCACAACTAGACGTAGGCTTTTACCTTCATCGTAAGGGGTCGAACTAGTATAAAACTCTCTTGCGTCCCTTGTCCGCTTTAACCCCTTTAAGCTAACCCGTAGCGATGGCTCCACGACTAAGTCCTTTCTCTAGGACATCTGCCGTGACAAAACCACGACAGGGTGGCTTGATGGCGCGTCCGCGATGGCGAGGGCAGGCTCGGGGCAGCCACAGCGAAGCCGAGGCGGCTTGGGTGCCACGGCAGTTGCGGTGACTCGGAACGGAGCAGCCGCGGAAGAGAAGCGAGCGCCGTGGTGATGGCGGCTCTCCGCGGCGACTCGGCAAAGCGAGGGCGGTCTTGAGACGGGTCGGCTTGGCGAGGCTGCGGCCGGAGCTAACCACAGCGGAGGAGGTGGCCGGCGGCTCGTGGCCGAGTGACGAGAGACGTAGCGCAGAGGCGGAGGCGACTCAAACTGTCTTGATTGGTTTGACAAGTCCACGCCTACCTCCTCCAGGTCGTGGCCCTTCTTTTTTTTGACATGTTGATCAACCAGCTTTGGCTAGTTTTCTTTCCTTCCTAGGTATTCACGTGTTTAAACTCATGTAGTAGCTTTTCCTTCCTGGTAGATTCCTTGTAGGCATGTAGTAACCAGAGTTGACCAAAGGAAAAAAAACCGATTTGGCTTCAGGTGATAGTCTCGGCGACTCCTGTCCACGGTTACGGCGACTCGTCCAATCAGCCAAAAGCAACCGTAATTTGATGCCTTTTATACGTACAGACGGAAACTCCTCTGCACTTGGCTTCTCGCAGCGGTGCAGAAAAAAGTGATCCGGCCATGACGGATCGCATGCGACGGCGCACACAGATGCAATCCTTATTTCTCAGACCTCATAGATTATAAACTTGAAGTTGATGCAGATCTTCGTCCAGAAAATCATGAACTTCTCGATCCCTGGGAGAGATCCCTCCAAGAACTCAACACCACCGTGCGCAGGCCCCACGGTGGGCACCAACTGTAGTGGAATTATCACGGCAGATGTCCTAGTGTGAGGACTTAGTCGTGAGGCCGCACATCTATGTGGTAGCTTGAGAGGGGTTGATCGGGAAGAGAGATGCAAGACGGATCAACGCACGAGACAAGGATTTAGACAGCTTCGGGCCCCGGGAAACATCATCCAGTAATAACCCTACATGTTGTGTGTGGCTAGGTCTCATTATGCTCATGAGAGGGTCGCCGTATAAGCCGGCTCCCCCTTTATGTCTAGCCCTAGAGATTGTTTCGTCTTGCTTGTCCCTCTTTAGGGAGCCCTGCCCCTCCTTATATAAGTTGAAGGGGCGGGTTACGTGACTAGTCCTAGTAGGATTAGGATTACTCTATTACAAGTGGAGTCCTAGTCTTGCTTCCTTCGTAGGAGAATATTCCTTATGTATTCCTCTTAAGCCGGCCCACCATAACATGAGCCGGCCTTCTCGGCCTTGGGCCTTGTCATCCATCTGAAACACACGCCGGGTCACCAATGAGTCTTCAGGCTCATGAGTCGTCACACTAGTGAACCGCCAGACACATGAATCGCCAATCTTCTGGGGGTTGCCAATGAAACGCCAAGTCCGGTCGGGTCATATATCCGGCCGGGTCATACCGCGGGGTATATCCAGCCTCGGCCCGTTCTCACAAACGTGCTATATATCTCTCTATCTAACGCATAAGTGCACACACTTTATATACATCGGCATTTCTCTTTCACACATGCTCACAATCTCTCCCGAGGTGTCGGGGTGTCTCACGCACACACTCTCTCTCTCTCTCTTTCTGACTACTATGTACCACTCTTTTCACTAATCTCAGTAGGAAAACACCATTTCTCTCACATGCATATATACACACGCACGGTCTCTACTAGCCCTCTATACGCACATATATGTGCCTACGTGTCTCCCGCATGCACATTATCTTTAGGCCTCTCTCGCACACATTGCCCCCCCCCACAGACACACCTCTCTCTTAGTAGTTGGCAGATATGATTCCATCAGATCTTTCGGTAGGATATCCCTGACTGTTAGGCTGGATGGTAATACAAGGCAAAGTTTTACCCAAGTTCGGACCCTTGTAGTTGAGAAAAAAGCCTACTCATGGTACTGCGTATATTAGTGATAGGGGTGTGTACAAAGTACACGTGAATACCAGGCATTGTGCGTGTGTGTATACTATCGACGAACTAGCCCACAGGCTTCTATAACATACTCGGGGCCGAGGGTTACAAGTCATATATAGTCGACTTATCACCAGTGGGGATAGAGTCCTCCACGACTCTGGTAGCTTCGTGTTGTACGCCGAGTCCTCCACATCGGTCTTCGTATAATGCGTCTCGGTCCAACCTATGTGGCGCAGGATGGAACCGACCCATGAGTCCTCATGTTGACCCACCACAACTAGAAATGATGTGCCCACCCCAACTAGAAATGATGTGCCCACCACACCACACACGCAATCGGCCACTAAGAAAATAAGCATATACAATAGTACAATGTTATACATGAAAGTTAATCGCATGGTGCATCCAAAAATATTTGTTCTGCATTGTGAATGTTTATATTTTCTCCTAAAATATTAGTCACGGGAAGGAGAAACAAAGGGCATATCTCTCCTTGTCTCCACCGAACACCCCCTCTTTCTACACCACTTTCACGTACGCACACAAACTATCTCTCGGCCCTCTAAAAGTATACATGCCCATGACACATTCACGCGTGACGGTCGCTATATTTCAAGCGAAAGCACTATACAGTCACTGGACTTCAGAATATGCTCATTACGGTCACCGTATACATTCTCGTGGTGATCATATGGTATCTAGCTCACGATACGTCTCCGTATTTTGTTGATGACACTGACGAACATTGTATTTGATGCGTGCTCCGTATTTTGTTAATGACACTTACGATCATTGTATTTGAAGCGAAAGCATGATATGGTCACTGGACTTCAGAATAAGCTCATCACGGTCACCACATACATTTTGTGGTGCTAACTAACATGTGGTTGGATGGGTAGGAGGACAGTGGTTTCTCGAGCCCACCAGGGTTAAAGTCCTGGTGCTCACATTTATCCTGGGTTAATTTCAGTATTTTTCCGGTGATGTGCGTTCCGTGGGAGGAGACGTTCCACTCGACTACGAGGCACCTATGGTGACTTCGTAAAATCTCAAGATCATATGCTGGCTCACTCTCTCGAAGGTGCTCATAGGGGTAGGGTCTGCGTGTGTGCGCTTATAACGGTGAGTGCTTGCGCCTATATATGAGCGCTTGCGTCTGTACCGTGTTAAAAAATACATGTCGTGATTATACGGTCACTGGCTCACCCGTACAACTCCATATTTTGTTGATGACACAATCAATTGACCAGTCAAACGTTCCACGTGGCACAAGTAGTGTTGCACCATCGGGACGCGTAACCGTGGGGCCCACCTGTCAGCGTGTATATGAAAGAAAGAAATGGTAGTTTGAGTCTGTGCTGTGTTAATAAAATACATTTTAGGGTGATCATACGGTCATTGGCTCACCATACAGCTCCATAATTTGTTGATGACATGGTCAATTGACCAGTCAAACGGTCCACATTCAGCAGCGCACATTACCATAGGGCCCACCCGTCAGCGCGTATATGAAGGACAGAAATGGTAATAAATTAGTGGCCGGTGGGTATTCGAAGTCGTGAGACTTTTGGTTGCCAGTCGCCGGCGATGGGGACGCGGTGATTGGGCGGTGGTGTGGGGATCGCCGGAGAAAAAGCTCAGCGCGGGGGGGGCTAGAGGGATGGCTGGGGCGGCGGCGGACCGACGGTTGGGAGTGGTTTCGGGGCGGCGTGGCCGCGCGGGCCAGCCGCGGCCGGCGGTTCAGCCGGTGGTGGCTGGCGGCTCAGGGGGGTGGAGGTTGAAGATGAACTGCAGGCCCTTGATTTCGTATCCAATGGCTGGAAAAATCTACTGGCCGAAGTTGAAAAAGTCAGTCGACTAACGTGTAGCCTCACCCCGCACGTACACATGCACGCACGCAACACTCGCACGAACACACGCACGCATGCAGGCGTGCAACACTGACACGTACACATAACGAACACACGCACGTACGCAGGTGTGCAACACTGACACGTACACATGCACTCACGAACACACGCACGCATGCAGGCGTGCAACACTGACACGTACACATGCACTCACGAACACACGCACGTACGCACACATGAATGCAACACTGAAACATACACATGCACGCACGCAACACTCGCACGCCTGCATGCACACAGCACACGACGCAAGACACATGCTCAACCTATACGTGCATGCACCCTTTGTTAAGGACATGGATTGTTACGGGTATTAATCAATCTTATATGTGATAAGCAGAAGATTGATGTTTGTAGCGGTCTTTATGAATCACAACATATCGAACGGCTATCAACGTATATATGAAAATTTTAAAATTCTCTTACATTATATAGTAGGCTTATCTAGATGAAATAGATGACCTCACACTCAATGAACAATCATCGGTTTATGAAATGCCCACTTCTGACCGCCCTGGCCCACCAAAAGTTCCTCTGTTGTGCGCTGCCTGCGTTGGGTCACTTACATGCAGGCCATGTACCCAAAGAGCCCACATGTTAGTGGAAGAACGGCGCGGTGTCGTACGTCAGAGTCGAGGGCGCCACTTGATGCTCGCCCGGCTGAACACGCCTCCTTGCCGCATTCAAATGCCTCCATGAAACCCGTGTGGAAGCCGAGAAACCCACTCTGGACACACGTCCGTTCATGACCGGGCCGACATTAAACGCAACGCTGGCCGAGCTCCTCCCGTCCGCCATCTATTTAATCTCCTATTTAAACAAGGCCAAACGCCGGTCAAGAATCGCACACCTCCGCGGCTCCCCTATCTCCTCCTTCACCATTTTGTCCACTCTTACAATGGCATACGAAGAGTAGTTATCCCGCATCCATGCCGGCTGGGTGGCCCGCCGAGCCCGCCGGATACGAGCTATGCAGCTCGCTGATCCACCTCCCTACCCTCGCCCGACGGAGCCAGTTGCCGCCCCAAGCCGACGCGCGGTTCAGCAACTCGCTGCTCCAGGCCAGCTCGAATGAGGAGCGGCGCACGGGCGTCGTCGCTGCCGTCCACGCTGCCACCTTGTACCGCGCCTCCCGTGTCTGCGACCGCGTCTCCCGTTTCTATGGCCGAGACTCCCATGCCGGCGGCCGCGCCATGCAAGCAGAGACAGAAGCCGGGTGTGCGGAGAGCGACGAGTCGGTGGCCAGCGCCTCCGCGTCCGCCGCCATCATCGAGGAGAAGTAGAAGACGGGAGGCCGCCGCCGCTTGGGTCCCATGAAGGCCACCGCGGAGGCGACGCCGGCGTACACAGCAGGTGTCTTGCCGGATCCTTTTGTTGTGAGGACCTTCGTCGACCCCGCATGGGCTCCACGAAAGTGGAGAAGCCCCCTTCCACCATCATCTTCGGCTTCGGTAGTGGGGAAGCGAGCCGTCCTTTGCGCTGAAGCATATACCTCGGGGGCTCCCGGCAGTCCGGTGATCATGCTGCCGGACATGAGGAACACAAATGGATCGGCGGGCGACCATTTAGGCCAGGTATTATATACCTGTGCTGTCCAGAACTAGCACCGCTTACTTGATTTGAATGTAATGAAATACGTCATGTTTGTATGAAAATCCGATATTTTATATGAATTCTGTCATTGTTTATATGAAATATCGCCGTGTTTGCATGAATTTTGTCCGGTTGGTTGAGGTGCTGTCAGAATGTGTGCGGCTACGGTTGGATGGCGTAATATGCGGGTCGCCGGTCAGTCTGCGGCTGGCTCGGGCGGCGTGGTGGGACAAAAAAAGCAGAGCTCGTGCGAGCTCGTCTCCAACGTGCGCACTGGAGGATGCATGAGCACCCGAGCCATTCCTCGTTCATCGGTGGCAAAGGCACCGGTGGACAAAATGGTCGCCAATATTTTGGCTACCCCGGGCAAGATCCAAACAGCCCCTGCCAGCAGATTCAAACCCCTCCTTCGCCGTGAAATTTTGCCATGTGTTGTTTTCATGGACTAACAAGATGCCCGTGCATTGCACGGAACATCAAATGCACTTTTTTATGAAACACCTATTTTGATTGACCCATGCAGGAGTAATCCCATGTGTAAAAACGAATGATATCTCGAGAGTTTTATCGGAAAAATGGTATCTCGAGAATTTCATCGAAAATATGATATCTCGAGAAAGATGAGAGATAAGGTGAGGAGGAGTAGGGCGTGGTGGTGACTGGTGGTCGGGCTGGGCGGAGGCATGGGGATGGACGGCGCATTATGTCTAGGTTTGTATCTCTCTCACACACACCCACGTAGGTGGGGGACATGCACGAAGAGAAGAGGTGCACGCACGGCGCACGTACTCTTGTCTCCCCAACCACACCCGCGCGGGTACACGGTGGAGCTCATTTCTGTACGAAAAGGCAGCCCACGTGGTAGTTTGACACGTGTACTGGTTGTCCACTTGATGGAGGATCGTCTACCACGGGTGAACAAACAAATTGCGACTTGACGCATTATGTTAAAAAAGAGGCAAACCAAGTGGGGCCCACCTCAGAGGCAAGGCTCTATACACTCGAGATGCTCTGTACGTATTACTTTTGATGTGTCCCGTCAACTCGCAGAACGAGGAGAAGCTTGCTTACTACGCCATCTCCCCCGCCCACGGGCGCGGTGGCTCGCAGGACGAGGTGAAGCTTGCTTACTAGTACTACCTCCGTCCTGGTTTATTGGTCCCCATTGTATATTGTGTCAATTTTTCACTATAGATTGAACTAACAAAACGTTCGTGCATGTTACCAAAAATTATATCATTGAAAACTATGTTGAAATACGAATCCAACGATATAATTTTTGCTGACATGCATTAACATTTTGTCAGCTAAATATTTGGTCAAAATTTGGCACGAACTACAAAGGTGACCTATAAACCAGGATGGAGGTAGTAGTACTATGCCTTACGCCCGCTCCCTCGCCCACGTGCGCGGTGGCTCGCAGGACGAGGAGAAAATTTTACTACTCCCTCCGTTTACTCCTCGTCCCTACCTTGGTTAGAGAGATTATCATATTGTTTGGAATATATGTCTTTTAGTAGTAGTAGGAATAGTACAGTGGTATAAAGGAGCAGTACTACTACAGCAATTTCCTTGGAGTCAGTGGTGCAGCAAGCTACCCTAGGCTATGTTACTACTCCCTCCTTTCCGGTTTATGGCTCAATTTCAAAATCTCTCAAACCAAGGTAGACAGTGAGTGTGGAATTAATTTCGTACTTTGCACAAGTAATGTACGCTCGTTTTTCTCAAGAAGTTATGTTTACGGAGGCATTAATTAGAACGAATGCATGCATGACCACTAAATTTCCATGAACTTTTACATGCATTGGTGAGTTTTCTCTTGAAAATGCTTGCATCGGGTGATTTAACGCACCTCGAAATCCAACATGTGATGGTACTACTACTACTAGTAGAATTGAGACTTATAAAACGGAAAAACGAATTTTTTAGATGAGCCCTATAAACCGGAAAGGAGGGAGTAGTAAGTAGTATACTACCTCCATAGTGGGTACGTACTCCGTAAAATCAGATTTTCCCAAAACTAAGTCGCTCAACCTTTATTTGCTTGTTTCCCTTCCTGCCTCGTTGCCTCGAACAGACTATGCCAAACTCCCCTGCCTGCCGTGCGGGAAAAGACCCGCCCTCGCCTTTTTCTAGTTCGGGTTTGTATCGATGGATCGCGCGAAGCAGCAAAAACCAAGCCGTGTCTTGTACTCCTTCGTCAACGCTCGCTTTCATGAATTATGTACTTCCTCTTGCCGACATGTGGGACATATAGCAACCGGGTCGACGTGTCATGCACCAAATAACAGTGCAGAACAGTAGGGGGACGCACCCCAGTTGTACCGCCCTAGTAGTAGTAGTAATGAGCAATGAGACGTCAAATCACAATGCCACACCTTCCCAGACGGACGAAGCAACCATTATTTGACACTTCGCTTCGCCATCATCTCCTTCAGGAAAACCACGTAGTATTGCTTCTGCCATTGTTCTGCCTCAAGAGGGACACGCGCATCGCCTTGGTACATCATGACACGTGGGACCGCATGACAGGCCATGCTCCCCCGCCCATCGCTCGGTAAAATCACCTCATTTTTACTACTTCCTTTGTATCGATTTACAGGGCATGCACGTCGTTCTAGGTTGAGAATTTAACTGGCTATATATGTGATGAACAGTATATGTTTAGAAACTACATCCGCTTAAGAATCCAATGATATACTTTTTGTGACATAGTAACTCATACTCCCTCCGTCCCAAAATTCTTGTGTTAAATTTGTCTAGATACGGATGTATCAAGTCACGTTCTAGTATTAGATACATTCGTATCTAGACAAATACTCCCTCCGTCCGGAAATACTTGTCATGAAAATGGATTAAAAGGGGTGTATCTAGAACTAAAATGCATCTAGATACATCCCCTTTTATTCATCTTGACGACAAGTATTTCTGGACAGAGGGAGTATAAGACAAGAATTTTGGGATGGAGGGAGTATTTAGTTAGTCAAATGGATGACCGAGAACTACGTGCGCGCCCTATAAACCGAGACGGAGAGGGTAGCACAGTACGTATCTTTTTAGATCGATATAGTCGGGATTCACCAAGGAGCAAAACCAAGTGGTAGGCTGCTCCTGTCATGTTGGGGTAGCAACTCAAGCAGGGTCTGTCTGCACACGAAATGGTGACACACTTAACAGGACCCCTTTGGCCAACATGTGGCTCATCCACCGTCTTGTTCCACGTGCGATGCACCAAATTACAGTTCAGAGCAGCGGTTGGACTTGGAGGCACCTTGGTCGTAGTGCTGCAGTAGTAGTAAATGAGCGATGAGGGGTCAAATCGCAAAGCCCCACCTTTCCCGCATTAAGCTGGACGGACGAAGCAACCATCGTTTCACTCTAGGGTGCAAGAGCATAAAGAAAAGAGAAAACCAATGATGCGTGCGGCAGCTACCTAGGGCACCCTAGGGCAGGGGCCTCCACTACAAATCCATTTTTTAAGCACCTCCACTAAAATCCGCTTCTCCCTCGTCCTCTTGAAGAAAACTGATGATGCGTGCGGCGGTAGGGTTTGTAGGAGTACTACAGCGTGCGGGGCCACATCGTAGTAAACGGGAGAGGGATTGAGTTCGAGTCAACGCCTTAATATGTGTGGGCCGCTTGGTTTTACGGAACGAGGCAGCATTTTGGGTTCGGGGACCAGTGGAGATACACGTACAAAAAATTGTGGACGTAGGTTCGACGGAAAGGCAATGATGCATGGGCCCTGCATTTTGATATACCCGCGGCCGCATGAAATTTGCTACTCTACTCAAAACTAGTAAGGTACACATGCATTGAACGCATGAGATTTGGAAACCAAATTATGAATAAATACACACTATAGCATGTAAAGCTTTGAGTCATATATGCATGATGTAGATGTTCGTTTAGTTCTTATAGTTCATCTCATTCAAAATCAATTAGTTTTATAAAAAGGTTAAGATTCATGGGATTGTGCATTGTAAAGCATAAAGTAAAATAATGGCAATTCATTTAGAAAAAAAAGTTTGGGCAATTATGATACGGAAGATTCTGGAACAAAGGAGAAGTGCTTGTGTTTTGAGGTTTTGTGCATTATGCTTAAGTTCAACCATGGAGTCTTCTAGATTGTACATGTGGCAGAATCTGGTGGAATGTTGATGATATCCAATGGCCAGTAGTGCTCGGATTTGCCATCTGTGCACTGTCGGATTAGCTTCATCCAACGACCATCTTTGAAAGTTATTCGCACACTATATAGGGCTATAGGTATAGATAATGCATAAAAGTTCCTCCAAAAACATCTATAACTAATGGGAAGTGAATGTATGCTTAAAATGAAAAAAATGTAATACTTCCTCCGTCTTGGTGTATAAGTCATGTTAGTTTTTTTGCTAGTTAATAGCATTCCATGCAATGAATTAACCGCTGCATGTCATGTTTGAAAGTCTCAAGCCATTGAAAGGATGCACGGCCCACATCTCTTATTGGTTGATATGAAGAAACGAGGAGGGAGTTAATGTACCATGCTAAAGTGTTTTGGGATTATTTGGTTTTCGGAAGATGACTTACACACCTAGACGGAGGGAGTACAATGAGAAAAAAATGAATTGCAGTTAAAAGATGACATTTCTAACAAAAATGTGAATGTGAACTACATATGTGTGCACGTGACCAGCACATACATTGTCAATACAAAATTTAATGCAAGAAATAACTTATGAGTAACATGCATGAATTGATGATGTGGTGCTTGCATGCATAGAGTAGAAAAACAATGTGATTTATGACTTGCATGCATGACGTGTTCTTGTGCCATAGTTGCATGTCTAGGAAAAAAGCTACTAGTGGGTTGCACTAGCTATTTAGGAATAGAAGATGTATACATGGAAGTTGTAGGGAAGGAGATGACATGTATCTCAATTACTATGAGTAGGGATTGGAAAAGAGATGTCATTTGGTTCACATCATAAGAACTTTTCTATTGAATCTAGAGATGACATGTATCTCAATTCCTATGAGGAGGGATTAGAAAAGAGATGTCATTTGGTTCACATCATAGGAACTTTTCTATTGAATATATGCTAATATTTATTTTCCTTTGAAATTATGCGAGTATGCGAATCCATTCATATGAACCAAGTGGCTCTAAAGCTATAAAAATGATATCATGTTTATTTCCTTTAAAATGTGGAGTATATGAATCTATTCCTACGAACCAATTGGCTCTAAAGGAAAAAACCCTATAAAAATCATATCATATAGAGTTCCTATGATATTCCTCCACACCAAAGGATGGTTGAAATTGCTGCAGGTGATACGACGGTCTTTCTTTGTAGACTCCTCCCCCATCTTTATAGTTACCTCTCGAAGATGAATGAAATGATATATACTGGGCATTCTATATGTGCATTTTGGTACACGAAAACTCGGTAAAAGTTTGCGAGGTTCCAATTTTCAATAAAGCTATATGCACTGTATTTTGGAACGGAGGGAGGAGCATACAGCAGTTGCTAACACTCACGTGGAAGATTTGTGTGTGGGAGGAGTGGTTGTTCTGTTAAATGATATGGAAAAACTGACACTGTCGGATGCCGATCTAACGGTTCTTACGGCATTCGTCAGGAAACGTCTTGTGGCGAACGTTTGTCGGATAATGATTTATGGACACATGCATTGCATTGATATGTGCCCCCTCTCTCTCACGCACACGCGCACCCTCACGAGTCACGACTCTCCCGAGTCCTATCGCACCCACCGTCTATCTGCAGGTAGACGTCACACACATATGTGCTCTTCACACCCTACCCTCAGAACTTCTAAAAAACAAAAGACGTCGCACACCTTTTATTTTAGCTCACACGTCACACACTTATACTATTACTCTTGTGGCGAACATTCTTTGGGCATAGTATATTGTATTCTCACGAAGAGAAGCGGTGCATGCACGCACTAGTTCTCTCAAACCCACTCGCGGGTACACGTAGGAGCGCATTTTTTTGAAGCTGGTACAACAAAATCACTCCACTATATATATAAGCAAGAGCCTTAGCGCTTGCTTTACTAGGGTTCCTCTCTTTCACTCTCTCATGCTCTCCAAATCTAAGCAAGACATAGGTGGCCACACTCTCTCTGTTCTCATGGCTGGTCACAAATCCGGCCGGACCACCTCGACCAGGGCAGGGGTGTAGGTGCATCGTTCACGCTGTCGTCAGTGGCGAGGGAGGAGACCAACGGCTGCCCGCGCGTCCCGATCGGCGGCCGTGCCGTTCTCTCCGAGAGAGCGCCGGCTCGGGAGGGCCTCCGACCCCTTCTTCCTCCCTGCGGTATTGTGGCCAAGATGCGGCCTCCCGACACCGTCTTTTCCACATGCCAACGACCCTCAGGTATATATTCCTTCGAAACCTGCCTTGCTCTACTGCCCCAGCTCCCCACGTGGCTGCGTGTGGATCTTTTCTACTTCCGTTGGTTGTTCCAAAGCCACCTAGACTTTTACTATTATTAGAGGTAAAGGTAGTTCGTACAGTCGAATCTAAGAGTTGGTTCAAACAGGGAAGAAAGTGGGAAAGCTGTAGCATGAATATAGGACTTGGTTCTAAGAGGAAACGGGGGAAAGTAGTAGATACTGGCTACCCAACCGGTCTCTTGGTTGAAAAGGTGAAGAAAGCATGGTGGATGGCGAAGGGTGGGGCGAAGTAGACCTGTCTCTTGGTTGAAAAAGGAAAGAAAGTGAGGGGTGTTGGGGGACAACGCAAATGAGAATGAGCAGGTCTAGATTTCCTGTGCTCACATAGGAAAATGTCGCCGAGGAGATAAAAAATGAGACAAATGCAGACATTATGCCTGAGTGTTTGCCGCTCTCGGCAACCACATCTGCCTCACCACTTTATGCCCCTGCTGTCCCTACGCCCATATCGCTACCGTTAATGTAAAATCACATGAAGCATTAAGCAATGCCACCTAATGTCACTATAAGTAATGGTCTAGTGCCATCGATGAATTGAAGCAATGCCACCACCATTTTATGAAGTGCTTCCATCTTGCTTTATTTCCCATGAATTGTGTTTTAGCAGTTACACTTAAATCTCACACCGCTAACATTGCTTCATCCCAGTGGAACTGCACAAATTTGATTGCACATTTACTGACCATGTGCTACTCTCATGACAGTAATACTAATGCTATTGTTCTGCATGTTAATCTAGTGGCAGTGTTGATGTGATGTGATGCTACTTACTTAAGGGCACTTTCATACTGTCAACCTAGTGCCAATTATAACACAATAGATGTTGTTGTTAATCATACGCCACTGCAAATATCTGTCATTGTTTAAATAACTATATTTCGTATTTGCACAAACAGGGATGTCTGTCTCCATATCGTTTCTATCTGCGCAATCAAAAGTACACACCTCAGTTTTAGTACAACTGCACAAAATGAGATGGCTATTCCTAGATGTCGTCCTCTAACCTCCAGTGTTCCAGGTATTCCTACATTGGTAGTAACTAGGTAGAATGACCAACGCAATCTAAAAGAAGCTGATTCGTACGTTTTACTTCCTGATTGCAGTGCAGGGACAGGCGAAAACAACTACATCCTAGTCCGGAATGCACTTTCTACGAGTTGATCCATGGATCGAGGACTAGCTGGCACGGCTGCACGGAGGTTTTTGGGACAAGTGAGCGGACAAGAGGCATTGTGGTCTGCTTATTTCTGCAAATAGCGGTGCTTAAATTTAGTGGAATGCACAAGAATTTCACCTTGTCAGTACACTACATGGTTCAGTTCAGCATTCCAGCTGAGAACACAATTATAATTGGTTATTCTGGAATGAGAGAACCTAACCCTGGATGGTGGCAACAAGAAAAAACCAGAGTGAACTCCAGGAAATTGAAGCCTGCAGGGAGGCCCTTTGCTCAGAGAAGCCTTGCTTGTTTTTTCCTGATTTGTAAACCTTCTCACAACTTTGTCTTTTGCTATGAACTAGTATATGTTTGTTATGTTCCATGAATCATTGAGATGTATAAAATTGCTTAACTTATGCTTTTCAAGTTTTTTGTGAAGCTGAGTTTAATGTGAGTGTTCCACATGAACGCTGGACTAGCGTGTGAAGGTTTGGAATTTACATTGTGGCCTCAGTTCACTGCATGAACCACTGTAACTAGATACGTAGTTGCTTATATGTCAAACAGCGGATTATTGATTGTTAGCTGGTCGATAGCCTAGTGTTGAAGCGAGCTGAGCCAATGTGCCATATTTTTCACAACTGCTTACAAGTGGGGTAGCGCCAACAGTGTTTACAAGTACTTATGTATACGTGGGCGCACAGTTCTCGAACGAGTACTCTATTTCATCAAACACACACTGCTCGTATGATAAACCGTGACAACTTATGTCTTACCATGCCATATTCATGAAAAAACTAGTGAGGACGCATCTGTTTCGACAACAATTACGATGGTTCTCACATGATTCACGGGCACACAAAAGTAGCAGCAGTTCCCATAGACGGATTCAAATAGAGTACTAGCCCCAGAGGGCTCGATAGTAGGCAAGGTTCGAATAAGTAGACACAATCCAAACTAGTATTAAACACTAGCTGGGGAAACTATTTCATGCCTCGATCTAATTTGGGCTGGACACAAGACGGACCTTGCCATGAACATCATCGAGGACGTCCGGCAGCAGCTCAATCCTGTGAACCTTCATGAAGATAACCTTGTGGCCTTGCCACTCATAAACTTGTTTGTGGAGGCATGCCACGTCGCGTTCCTGCGTAAGCTTGACAAGAATAGTATGCCTCACAAACGAAGGAGTAGCTTTGAACTTCTTGTGCTTTAGTACACCCTGGACAACACGCCTGACAACAGTGAGGCTGGAATACAACTCGACTTCGGTATAAGCGCAAATGGCTTCCAGGATCCAACAGCCTAAGAACTCTATTTTCCCAGTGCGTATATTCAGGTCATCCGCCTCATAGCGAGTGACATGTACAACCACACAATCCTTGTCTGCATCAGGGCTCTAATTGAAACAGAAACAAATTCTGAATTACTTTCCAGTATAAGAAACACAAGTTATTTAAACCACTATGTATAGCATGGCATCGAAGCTAATAAAATTTTGCATTATTCATCACCACATACTTAGATGAAAAACCACAATCGAGATCGGCAAAGAAGAAAATCGCCTTGGGCAGCTCAGTGGGGGGGGGTGGGACACATCCTCAACGGGGGAAAACTGCTCCTGCAGTGCCACGGGGGCTGTAACCTCAAACGGGGTGTTGACCATCTCAGTAGTGGCCGTGAGCGTATCTGGGGTCGGCTCGGTGGCTGCCTCCATCTTCTTGAAGCGCTCTGTCTCGTGGGGATCAGCCTCCCGCGTCTGCTCCAATATCGGCAAATCTTTGCCTGGTTCTCCTTGGTCCATCATGAAACTGACGAATACTAGGAGACCACTGAAAGGAAAACACAATCGCAATGACAATGAAACAAAAAAGAGAGTGATGATCGGTTACTGCTTTGCAAAAGTTGTTTTTTTCTCTGGACGAAAATATACCAATATCACGGATCTGCTTACCTTCCCTTCGCTGGGAGAGAAGAACAGTGGCAGATGCGAGTGTTGGCTTTCTTGAAGATGGTGAGGGAGAAGGGGATTTAGCGAAGAGTGAAATGATGGTTGCTTCGTCCGTCAAACTTAGACTGCGGGGAGGTGTGGTTTTGCGATACGACGGCTCGTTACTGCCGCGCTACGACCAGGGTGACTCTCCACCTGCATACTGCCTTCTAATTTGGTGGATGGCATTTGGGCCCGCGCGCGGCATGGACCGCATGTCGGTGAACAAAATTAAAACGGCATTAAGTAGAGGGAGACGTTTCGATGACCTAGGAGGAGCCAGAAGCGGTAGTGTATCCACTGTACTAGTAGTAATTGTTTTTCTGGTAGCTGTAGAGTGTCTCCACTATACTAGTAGTAATTGTTTCTCTGGGCCCAAGACAAAACAGCCCATCCACCCTAGTAAATAATAAAATCAATTCAAAAGCCCATATATTTACTTAATGAGAGGCGCTACCCACACCCAGCACACCGCCCCCCAAAAAACCTGGGTGCTCTTCTTCCTCCTCACTCCCACCCACCTCACGTCAGCTCGCTCCACTCGTACCCCCAAATTCCTCACCTCACTCCTACGAAAAACCCCAGCTCCCCTTCTTCCTCACTACTACAGAAAAACCCCAGCTCCCCTTCTTCTTCACTCGCACTACAACTAGGCTCATCATTCGTTACTCTGCTCAAATCCGTGAGCGCGACACGACGCCCTCGAGGAAAATGGAGTTGGCTGACCCTAACACCAAGAAGATGAGGCTCCCGCCAGTGGCGACGCCTGTTGTAGATCCCGCACCCGGCAGTGCGGGGAGAAGCGGCAAGCCCGCCCCCACCGGATCCCAGGAACCCGTAGAATCTCGGGTGGACCGCATTAGCGATCTCCCGGACGTCGTCCTTGGGGAGATCATCTCGCTTCTCCCCACCAAGGATTGCTGCCGCACCCAAGTCCTCTCAATTCGGTGGCGCCCTCTATGGCGCGCCATGCCCCTTAATCTCGACTGTCGTCATCTATCTCTCTACAATGATTTTGAAATCACCGGAGCCATCATCTCCTCCCACCAGGGCTCCGTTCAAAGCATCTGCATCCCGTCATGCTACCTGAGCAAGCATACCATGCCCTGCACAGTGGACGCGTGGCTGAAATCCCCTAAATTCACAAAACTACAGCTGCTTGTGTTCTACTATTCCCCTGGAAATCACTGATAACTCACAAGTATAGGGGATCGCAACAGTTTTCGAGGGTAGAGTATTCAGCCCAAATTTATAGATTCGACACAAGGGGAGCCAAAGAATATTTGAAGGTATTAGCAGCTGAGTTTTCAATTCAACCACACCTAAAGATTAATTATCTGCAGCAAAGTGGTCAGTAGCAAAGTAGTTTGATAGTTTTGATAATAGTGACAGTAGCAACGGTAACAGTAGCAGTGATAGCAGTAATTTTGTAGCAAGTGTAACAGTGATCATAGCAATAGTAACTTAGCAGAAACAATATAAGATAAATTCGTAGGCATTGGATCGGTGACTTGTTGGATGATATTCATCATGTGACAATTATAACCTAGGGCGATACGGCACTAGCTCCAGTTCATAGATATAATGTAGGCATGTATTCGGTAAATAGTCATACGTGCTTTATTAAAAGAACTTGCATGACATCTTTTGTCCAACCCTCCCGTGGCAGCGGGGTCCATATTGGAAACTAAGGGATATTAAGGCCTCCTTTTAATAGAGAACCGGAACAAAGCATTAGCACATAGTGAATACATGAACTCCTCAAACTACGGTCATCACCGGGAGTGGGCCCGGTTGTTGTCACTCCGGGGTTCCCGGATCATAACACGTAGTAGGTGACTATAACTTGCAAAATCGGATCTAAAACATGGATATAATGATGAATTCATAAACGGTTCAGATCTGAGTTCATGGCACCTAGGCCCAAAGTGACAAGCATTAAGCATAGCAAAGTCATAGCAACATCAATCTAAGAACATAGTGGATACTAGGGATCGGGCCCTAACAAAACTAACTCGATTACATGATGAATCTCATCCAACTCCTCACCGACCAGCGAGCCTACGAAGGAATTACTCACTCCCGGTGGGGAGCATCATGGAATTGGCGATGGAGATTGGTTGGTGATGACGAAGAACGAAGATCCCCCTCTCCGGAGCCCCAAACGGACTCCAGATCTGCCCTCGCGAGGAAGAACAGGGCTTGGCGGCGGCTCCGTCTCATGGATCGCGATAATTCTTTCTCCATGATTTTTTTCTGGAAATATGTGAATTTATAGTATCAGGGGGGTCGTCAGCGGGGCCACCAGGTGGGTACAACCCACCTCGGCACGCTAGGAGAGGAGGGCGCGCCCTGGTGGGTTGTGCCCAACCAGGGGCCCCTCTCTGGTGGTTGTTGGCTCCAAAAATCTTTATTTATTCCATAAAAAATCCTCGCAAAGTTTCGTTCCATTCCGAGAACTTTTATTTCTGCACAAAAATCACCATGGTAGTTCTGCTAAAAACTGCGTCAGTCCGGGGTTAGTTTCATTCAAATCATGCAAATTAGAGTCCAAAACAAGAGGAAAAGCATGAGAAAAAAGTAGGTACGTTGGAGACGTATCAATCACCTACCAGATACCGCCATCTACCTGTGCCCTCATCACCGATGTCCATCTCGCAGTTTTCCTCCTCTCTCCACACCGCCACCTTTGCATTGTGCTACCTACCAGACAATCTGGTACTAAACCTTCGACTCCCATTTCTCAAGAAACTTTCACTTGTGTGGGTTCATATATCGGAGGCCTCATTGCATAGCATCATCCACTCCAGTTGCCCTGACCCGGAGTGCTTGGTGCTTGTTTTCACAGTTAGAATCGGTTGTCTCAAAATAAAGTCGCCTAACCTTGTAAGAATTGGAATTTCTTTTGACGGAAGGCAGCTCATCATCCAAGATGCCCCTTCACTTCAAAGGTTGATCCTTGATTCTAGTTATTCACCGTCGCAAATAACCGTCCTCTCTGCTCCTAAACTAGAGACCTTGGGTGTAATACATGATCTCTGTGCTCATTTCAATATGGTGTTTGGCTCCACAGTTCTTCAGGTACTTTATATTATCATCTACACTTGTAACCATAAGCTTCAATTTATGCGCATAAGTTATATATCATCTCGGAGTACACATTTTGTACTAATATTATGTTCTATGCTCAATGAAGAGTTTCTCCATGGATAGCCTATCAATGGTGCTGGATTCTATCAAGATCTTATATATCCAAATGAATAGTTTTGATCTAAACAAAATTATTGGCTTGCTGCAATGCTTTCCATGTCTGGAGAAGTTGTATATAAAGGTGATAATTTCACGCACATTGGAAGCCCGCATATAGTGTACTAGAATTAACCGTTCAGCTGTTGCTCTTTCCACACTCTTTTTTTAGACCTTAACTGTTTTCAATCTTCATGTCTATTTAGGCAACAGGACGGGGTAAGAAATTTATAACCAATCAGTGGATTCGTAAGCACCGGGATTTTCCCACTTCTCATGACATTCGATTGAAGACAATAACGCTAGAACGATACGTAGCCAACCATGCAAACACTAGATCTGTCACATTCTTCCTGTTGTATGCGAGGTTACTATTGTCCATCAGGCTTAAGTTTATCAGCAGCATGGTTTTGACGGATGGGTATGTCGAACAGCAAAAAAAGGAGTTTCAGGTGGGCAAAAGAGCTTCTGAACGTGTCGGACTTCTATTTACAGCATATTGTGGTCATAATCTAGTAAATTTTACGACCCAAGATGTTCATTCTATGGACCTGACCGATCCATTTGACTGTGACTGCCGAAAACAGTGCTGGAGTTAGATGTTGTTGCCCTATTCAACCTGGGTTTTGTCTAAACCTGATGAACAATTAACCCTCGTTCTTTTGTACAGTTTGTAAGCTGGAGTTAGATGTTCTTGCCCTTTTCAACGCGGCTGTGACTGTCATATTTTCTTTGAAACAAGGCAAATGGCTTGCCATTCATTTAATTTGGAGTGAAATATTGTAACAAATCCCAACCAAGGGAAATAACATCACTCTCGCCGGCTGCTTGAGCTCACTGTGCATTACAGAAGCCAAGTGATTAGCCCCCATCAGCACCCACAAACTTATTTCGAACTAGCACACCAAATGGGCTGTAAATTTTCATAGGAAAGGCTGCATGACCATGACAGATTTGGATTCTGACATTTGGGAACCACGAGGAAATAGCCTATCCAAGGTGGTGCCGACTTACTAGGTAGTCAACAAACGATTCTGCCTACTAGCCGTTGGATTGACATCCAACATCTGTCGTGTATCTTCTATCTCTTGTCTTCTTCCTCCAGCCGCCCAAACCAAACCACCCCGTCGGCTCCGCCTACTCCCGCCTCCCATGGCTGGCTGCTCCTCCGCCGCCCTACCGTACCCTCCAACGTTGGCCAGTCCCTCCCTCTATTCCCCCACGCGTCCTGTTATTCTCCGGTGACGTCAGCCCCAACACGCACCCGCACCCGAACCAGTCAACCCTCGTACCCCCCTCCGCCTGCGACTGGACCGGTGCATCTTCCACGGCTCCTGTTCGTTCCGTCCGAGTCCTCGCCGTCGTCCTCGGCCTTGGTTCGCTCGCCGTGCGCCGCCCTCTTGCGTTGTCAACGTCGTCAACAACCGAGAGGAACAAGGAGATGACTGTACGTGGAGAGGATGACTGTAGGGACCCACCAGCGTCATGGCAGTACGCAAGCAAGTGCCTCATTATTACAAGCCTAAAAAATGGTTCCTCCTAATGGTTGGACATCTGGGGCTCACGCCATTGTCAACGTAGTCAATAAACGAGAGAATTACACAATGAGTGGCTGACACGAGGGACCCAGCAGGTCGCCCAGTTGTTATTTACACTTTTTTAGGAACAAGCAGTTGTTATTTATACTAGTTTTAGCGATGGATCAGGGTAACAACGGGGCTGTGGCCCGTTTAGCCAGGGTTTTATTTATCTTTACCACATCATGAGCCCAGTTGTGTTTTTTTCTTGCTGAAAATGGCTAGCCCAGTTCTATTTTTTAAAAAGAAATACCCAAACGAGGCCTACTTGCTTTATCAGCCCTGCTGGGCTGCAAATCTTTCAAGACGAGGAGAGTTTCATTCGGTTTGCCCAGAAATGGGTTGTACATTTTTAAAACACATCAAACCGGGAATTAGTTTCAATTTTTTTTTCATTACAAGATTTTAAATTCCATTGATTTTTATGCGTGGACAATTATTTGGATTTTATATTTATATAAATTATTTTTCAAAATAGTTTGAATGTGACTCGATATTTTGGGATTAAAAACAGTTGATCGCACCAAAATATGCAAAATTCCGTATAATTTTTAACCATGGCCACAATTTGGGGTGTAATGCTAACAAAAAGAAGATGGGCTCCAAAAAATTTCTTAAGAATTGGCAAATGGGCTGTAACTTATTAAAAATAATGGCAGATGGGTTGTATGCTGTTTTCCACTGATTTGAGGCTGACTTGTGCGCCTACTACAGGTTGACGCGTATGCTTTCCTAAAAAAAAGGTTGACGCACACGCAACGCCGTGTCAACTTAGTCAACACACAAGAGCAGTGACTGTTGGATGCCCATCCAACGGCAGTCGTGCTTCTTCAATCTCTAGTCTTCCTGCTCCAGCCGCTCAAACAAGCGCCGGTGGGACTGCCTGCTCCCTCCTCCCGCGGTCGGCTATGCTGCCGTGCAGGCCTCACCGCCCCATCGTTCTCCCATCGCTGGCCTAGTCATCCCTCTACTCACCCACACCTGCTGTTATTCTCCGGCGATGGCAGACGAACCAGTAAACCCTCATACTCCCCTCCGTGTGGGAAACAACTGCCGATTTTTCCCTAGCTCCGTGGCATTCCCTTCCTAGGCCTTGTCGTCGTCCACCGCCCTGGTGCTCTCAGCGTGGCGTGGTCAACATGGTCAACGAACGACATGCATCGGAAGTGGACTATACGTGGAGAGGCTGACAGCTGGGTCCACGGCCGCTAGCAAGGAAATGCCTCCTTATTACGCGCAAAATAATGATTCCTCCACCTGACAGCTGAGACCCACCGGAAGGGCCTTTGTATTTCGTGAAAAAATGTTCCCCCGCTGACAGGTCGGACCCACCAGCTATATCTTCGCACGCAAGGAAGTGCCTCCTTATTACACACACAAAAAATGAATACTCCCCCTGCTAGCTGGGACCCACCATAGTGGGAGGCTGACTTGTGGGCCTACTAAGATGACGGGGACGGAGGGCTTTGTCAAGTTAGTCAATATGAACGATTCTAGCTCCAGTGACCGTACGATGTCCATCCAACGGCCGTAGTGCTTCTTCAACCTCTGGTCTTCTTGCTCCCGCCGCCCAAACAAGCGTCGGCCGTGCCGCCTGCTCCTGCCTCCCTTGTCCGGCTGTGCTGCCACTTCTGGCCATGCCATCCCTCTATACTCACCCACACCTCCTGTTATTCTCCGGCGACGGCAGCCTCACACCGCAGCCGAAGCAGTCAACCCACGTACTCCCCTTCGCGTGGGCATCCACTATCGCGTCTTCCCCGGCTCCACGTCGTCCCCTTCCTAGGCCTCGCCGTCGTCCACCGTCCTGGTGCTCTCGGCACGGCATGGTCAATGTGGTCAATGAACGACTTCCATCGGAAGAGTACTGTACGTGGAGAGGCTGACAGCTGGGTCCACGGCCGCAGCAAGGAAGTGCCTCCTTATTACGCGCAAAATAATTATTCCTCCACCTGACAGCAGGGACCCACCGGACGGGCCACCATATTTCGTGAAAAAAAAACGTTTCCCCCTGACTGCTGGGACCCACCAGCTACATCTTCGCACACAAGGAAGTGCGTCCATATTACGGGCAAAAAAAATGATTCGCCCCCTGACTGCTGGGACCCACCAACTACATCTTCGCACGCAAGGAAGTGTCTGACAGTCAGGACCCACCTGGTCGAAGCGTACGTAGCGTTGTCATTCTGGTCGCGAACGTGTACGTACATACTGGTCGATCGGTCTGGCTGCAGGCTGCAGCGATGAACTGTGGCCGTGTAAGGAAGGGCACGTGTCGTAGTAGAGGCGCGCACGTAGCATGTACACGTACGTACAACGGCCAGGGTGCAAGAAAGTAAATACGGCCACGTACGTACATACGGTCTCGAACGCCTACTCACGCATACATATGGCCAGGGCTCGTGTACATGGCTGGGTCGGAATGGAGAAACTGCGTCGTCATCGTGTTAGTGGGGAGCCAATCGGCTGGGTCGGAACGGAATGCGTCGTCGTGTTCATCGGAAGCCAACCGGCCTGGACGGAACAGCCGATGGAAATGACGCCTGGCATACCGCAGAATGGAGGAAACGGCCTTTTGTTCTACCGGCCACGGTCGAAACGGGATCCTGTTCATCGGGAGGGGTCTGGCGTACCGCAAAACAGAGGAAACGGACCTCCTACGGTCGAAACGGGGTCCTTTTGATCGGGAGGGGTGTGGCGTACCGCAAAAAGGAGGAAACGGACTTGTGTTGGAGCGGTACGGTCGAAACAGGGGTCCTGTTCATCGGGAGGGGTGTGGCATACCATAAAACGGGACTCCACAGGATACTGTTCATCTCCACCGTCGACCTCCTCCAGCCTCCACGGGCTACTGTTCATCCACCGTCGACCTCCTCCAGCCTCCACTTGCGACTGTTGATCCACGGGCTCCTGTTCATCCTGCCCCCACCGCGCGCTCCTTCACCGGCTACTGTTCAACCAGCCCTCTCCACGGGCTCCTGTTCAACCACCCCTCCACGGGCTACTGTTCATCCAGCCCTCCACCGGCTACTGTTCAACCAGCCCTCCACGAGGTCGTCCTGTTCATCCAGCCCTCCACGGGGTCCTGTTCAACCAACTAAGGCGAACTAAGGGCTGGATGAACAGTAGCCCGTGGAGGGGTGGTTGAACAGGAGCCCGTGGAGAGGGCTGATTGAACAGTAGCCGGTGGAGTAGCGCATGGTGGAGGCTGGATGAACAGGAGCCCGTGGATGAACAGTCACAGGTGGAGGCTGGAGGAGGTCGACGGTGGATGAACAGTAGCCCGTGGAGGCTCGAGGGGGTCGACGGTGGAGATGAACAGTGTCCCGTGGAGTCTGTTTTTGCGGTACGCCACACCCTCCCGATGAACAAGACCCCCGTTTCGACCGTAGCGCTCCAACACAAGTCCGTTTCCTCCGTTTTGCGGTACGCCACACCTCCCGATCAACAGGACCCCCGTTTCGACCGTAGGAGGTCCGTTTCCTCCGTTTTGCGGTACGCCAGAGCCCTCCCGATGAACAGGATCCTGTTTCAAACGTGGCCGGTCGAACACAAGGCCGTTTCCTCCATTCTGCGGTACGCCAGGCCTCGTTTCCATCGGCTGTTCCGTCCAAGCCCTCCCGATGAACACGACGACGCATTCCGTTCCGACCCAGCCGGTTGGCTCCCCATGAACACGATGACGACGCTGTTTCTCCGTTCCGACCCAGCCATGTACACGAGCCCTGGCCGTACGTATGCGCGAGTAGGCGTTCGAGACCCTGCCCGTATGTACATACGTGGCCGTATTTTCTTTCTTGCACACTGGCCGTTGTACGTACGTATACATGCTACGTGCACACCTCTACTACGACACGTGTGCGTCTCTACATCGACCAGTATGTACGTACACGTTCGCGACCAGAATGACAATGCTACGTACGCTTCGACCAGGTGGGTCCCGACTGTCAGGCACTTCCTTGCCTGCGAAGATGTAGCTGGTGGGTCCCAGCAGTCAGGGGGAGAATCATTTTTTTTGCCCGGATGCACATCCTTGCGTGCGAAGATGTAGCTGGTGGGTCCCAGCAGTCAGGGGGAAATGTTTTTTCACGAAATACTGTGGCCCGTCCGGTGGGTCCCAGCTGTCAGGTGGAGGAATCATTATTTTCCGCGTAATAAGGAGGCACTAACTTGCTGCGGCCGTGGACCCAGCTGTCAGCCTCTCCACGTACAGTGCACATCCGATGGAAGTCGTTCCTTGACCACGCCACGCCGAGAGCACCAGGGCGGTGGACGACGGCGAGGCCTAGGAAGGGGACGACGGGGAGCCGGGGCGGACGCGATAGTGGAAGCCCGCGCGGAGAGGAGTATGAGGGTTCACTGGTTCGGCTGCGGTGTGAGGCTTCCGTCGCCGCAGGGCCTGGCCAGCGGTGGGAATAGTAGGGGGCAGTGAGGCCTCTGCGGCAGCACAACCGGCCATGGGAGGCAGGAGCATGCGGCACGACCGGCGCTGCTTTGGGCGGCTGGAGCAAGCAGACCAGAGGTTGAAGAAGCACTACGGCTGTTGGATGGACATCGTACGGTCACTGGAGCTAGAATTGTTCATATTGACTAAAGTTGACAAAGGCCCCTGTCCCAGTCAACTTAGTAGGCCCACAAGTCAGCCTCCCACCATGGTGGGTCCCAGCTAGCAAGGGGAGTATTCATTTTTTGTGCGTAATAAGGAGGCACTTCCTTGCGTGCGAAGATATAGCTGGTGGGTCCGAGCTGTCAGCGGCGGTAACGTTCTTTTCCGCGAAATACAAAGGCCCTTTCGGCGGGTCCCTGATGTCAGGTGGAGGAATCATTATTTTGCGCGTAATAAGGAGGCATTTCCTTGCGTGCGGCCGTGAACCCAGCTGTCGGCCTCTCCACGTACAGTCCACTTCAGATGCATGTCGGTCGTTGACCATGTTGACCAGGCCGCGCCGAGAGCACCAGGGCAGTAGACGACGGCGAGGCCTAGGAAGGGAACGACACTGAGGGAGGGAAGACTCAGCAGTTGCTTCCCACGTGGAGGGGAGTACGACTGTACGAGGGTTTGCTGGTTCATCTGCCGTCGCCGGAGAATAACAACAGGTGTGGGTGAGTAGAGGGATGGCTAGGCCAGCGATGGGAGTACGGTGGGGCGGTGAGGCCCGCGCGGCAGCAGAGCCGGCCGCGGGGAGGAGGGAGCAGGCAGTCCCGCCGGCGCTTGTTTGAGCGGCTAGAGCAGGAAGAGCAGAGATTGAAGAAGCACGACGGCCGTTGGATGGCCATCCAACTGTCACTGCTTGTGCGTCAACCTTTTTTTAGGAAAGCCTCAAATCTGTGGAAAACAGCTTACAGCCCATCTGCCATTATTTCTAATAATTTACAGCCCATTTGCTAATTATTAAGGTTTTTTTTGGAGCCCATATTCCTTTTGTTAGCATTACAGCCCATATTGTGGCCACGGTTAAAAAATTATACGAAATTTTGCATATTTCGGTGCGGTCCGAACTGTTTTTAATTCCGAAATTTCGACTCACATTCAAACTGATTTTAAAAATAAATGTATATCAATATAAAATCCAACAAATTCTCCATGCATAAAAACTAATGTAATTTAAAATCTCGAAATGAAAAAAAGATATTTGAAACTAATTGCCGGTTTGATGTGTTTTAAAAATGTACAGCCCATTTCTCATTACTGATGGGCCATTTTCTCGGCCAGCCGAATGAAAGCTCTCCTCGTCTTGAAAGATTTGCAGCCCAACAAGTCTGACAAAGCGACTTACTTGGAAAATCACAAAAAAACTGGGCTGTGGCCGTGGACCCAGCTATCAGCCTCTCCACGTACAGTACTCTTCCGATGGAAGTCGTTCCTTGACCACGTTGACCACGCCGCGCGGAGAGCACCACGGCGGTGGACGACAGCCAGGCCTAGGAAGGGGACGACGAGGAGCCGGGGAAGACGCGGCAGTGGAAGCCCGCGCGGAGAGGAGTACGAGGGTTCACTGGTTCGGCTGCGGTGTGAGGCTACCGTCGCCGCAGAGCCTGGCCAGCGGTGGGAATAGTAGGGGGCGGTGAGGCCTCCGCAGCAGCACAGCCGGCCACGGAAGGCAGTAGCATGCGGCACGACCGGCGCTGCTTTGGGCGGCTGGAGCAAGAAGACCAGAGGTTGAAGAAGCACTACGGCCGTTGGATGGACATCGTACGGTCACTGGAGCTAGAATCGTTCATATTGACTAAAGTTGACCAAGGCCCCCGTCCCAGTCAACTTAGTAGGCCCACAACTCAGCCTCCCACCATGGTGGATCCCAGCTAGCAGGGGGATTATTCATTTTTTGTGCATAATAAGGAGGCACTTCCTTGCGTGCGAAGATATAGCTAGTGGGTCCGAGCTGTCAGCGGCGGTAACGTTTTTTTACGAAATATAGAGGCCCTTTCGATGGGTCCCTGATGTCAGGTGGAGGAATCATTATTTTGCACGTAATAAGGAGGCATTTCCTTGCGTGCGGCCGTGGACCCAGCTGTCGGCCTCTCCGCGTACAGTCCACTTCAGATGCATGTCGGTCGTTGACCACGTTCACCAGGCCGCGCCGAGAGCACCAGGGCGGTGGACGACGGTGAGGCCTAGGAAGGGAACGACACGGAGGCAGGGAAGACTCGGCAGTTGTTTCCCACGCGGAGGGGAGTACAACTGTATGAGGGTTTACTGGTTCATCTGTCGTCGCCGGAGAATAACAGCAGGTGTGGGTGAGTAGAGGGATGGCTAGGCCAGCGATGGGAGTACGGTGGGGCGGTGAGGCCTGCGCGGCAGCAGAGCCAGCCGCAGGGAGGAGGGAGCAGGCAGTCCCGCCGGCGCTTGTTTGAGCGGCTAGAGCAGGAAGAGCAGAGATTGAAGAAGCAAGATGGCCGTTGGATAGCCATCCAACAGTCACTGCTTGTGCGTCAACCTTTTTTTAGGAAAGCCACAAATCTGTGGAAAACAGCATACAGCCCATCTGCCAATATTTCTAATAATTTACAGCCCTTTTACTAATTATTAAGGTTTTTTTTGGATCCCATATTCTTTTTGTTAGCATTACAGCCCATATTGTGGCCACGGTTAAAAAATTATACGAAATTTTGCATATTTCGGTGCGGTCCGAACTGTTTTTAATCCCGAAATTTTGACTCACATTCAAACTGATTTTAAAAATAAATGTATATCAATATAAAATCCAACGAATTCTCCACGCATAAAAATTAATGTAATTTAAAAACTCGAAATGAAAAAAATTATATTTGAAACTAATTGCCGGTTTGATGTGTTTTAAAAATGTACAACCCATTTCTCATTACTGATGGGCCATTTTCTCGGCCAGCCGAATGAAAGCTCTCCTCGTCTTGAAAGATTTGCAGCCCAACAGGTCTGACAAAGCGACTTACTTGGCAAATCACAAAAAAACTGGGCTATGGCTGTGGACCCAACTGTCAGCCTCTCCACGTACAGTACTCTTCCGATGGAAGTCGTTCCTTGACCACGTTGACCACACCGCGCGGAGAGCACCACGGCGGTGGACGACCGCGAGGCCTAGGAAGGGGAAGATGCGGAGCAAAGGAAGATGCGGCAGTGGAAGCCCGCACGGAGAGGAGTATGAGGGTTCACCGGTTCGGCTGCGGTGTGAGGCTGCCATCACCGCAGGGCCTGGCCAGCGGTGGGAATAGTAGGGGCGGTGAGGCCTCCGCGGCAGCACAACCGGCCACGGGAGGCAGGAGCATGCGGCACGACCGGCACTGCTTTGGGCGGCTGGAGCAAGAAGACCAGAGGTTGAAGAAGCACTACGGCCGTTGGATGGACATCGTACGGTCACTTGAGCTAGAATCGTTCATATTGACTAAAGTTGACCAAGGCCCCCGTCCCAGTCAACTTAGTAGGCCCACAAGTCAACCTCCCACCATGGTGGGTCCCAGCTAGTAGGGGGAGTATTCATTTTTTTGTGCGTAATAAGGAGGCACTTCCTTGCGTGCGAAGATATAGCTGGTGGGTCCGAGCTGTCAGCGACGGTAACGTTTTTTTCGTGAAATACAGAGGCCCTTTCGGTGGGTCCCTGATGTCAGGTGGAGGAATCATTATTTTGCGCGTAATAAGGATGCATTTCCTTGCGTGCGGCCGTGGACCCAGTTGTCGGCCTCTCCACGTACAGTCCACTTCAGATGCATGTCAGTCGTTGACCACGTTGACCAGGCCGCGCCGAGAGCACCAGGGCAGTGGACGACGGCGAGGCCTAGGAAGAGAACGACACGGAGGCAGGGAAGACTGGGCAGTTGTTTCCCACACGGAGGGGAGTACGACTGTACGAGGGTTTACTGGTTTGTCTGCTGTCGCCGGAGAATAACAGCAGGTGTGGGTGAGTAGAGGGATGGCTAGGCCAGCGATGGGAGTACGGTGGGGCGGTGAGGCCCGCGCGGCAGCAGAGCCGGCCGCGGGGAGGAGGGAGCAGGCAGTCCCGCCGGCACTTGTTTGAGCGGCTAGAGCAGGAAGAGCAGAGATTGAAGAAGCACGATGGCCGTTGGATGGCCATCCAACAGTCACTGCTTGTGCGTCAACCTTTTTTTAGGAAAGCCTCAAATCTGTGGAAAACAACATACTACCCATCTGCCATTATTTCTTATAATTTACAACCCATTTGCTAATTATTAAGGTTTTTTTGGAGCCCATATTCTTTTTGTTAGCATTACAGCCCATATTGTGGCCACGGTTAAAAAATTATACGAATTTTTGCATATTTCGGTGCGGTCCGAACTGTTTTTAATCCCGAAATTTCGACTCACATTCAAACTGATTTTAAAAATAAATGTATATCAATATAAAATCCAACAAATTCTCCACGCATAATAATTAATGTAATTTAAAATCTCGAAATGAAAAAAAGATATTTGAAACTAATTGCCGGTTTGATGTGTTTTAAAAATGTACAGCCCATTTCTCATTACAGATGGGCCATTTTCTCGGCCAGCCGAATGAAAGCTCTCCTCGTCTTGAAAGATTTGCAGCCCAACAGGCCTGACAAAGCGACTTACTTGGCAAATCACAAAAAAACTGGGCTGTGGCCGTGGACCCAGCTATCAGCCTCTCCACGTACGGTATTCTTCCGATGGAAGTCGTTCCTTGACCACGTTAACTACGCCGCACGGAGAGCACCACGGCGGTGGACGACTTCGAGGCCTAGGAAGGGGACGACGGGTAGCCGGGGAAGACTCGGCAGTGGAAGCCCGCGCGGAGAGGAGTACGAGGGTTCACTGGTTCGGCTGCGGTATGAGGCTGCCGTCGCCGCAGGGCCTGGCCAGCGGTGGGAATAGTAGGGGGCGGTGAGGCCTCCACATTAGCACAGTCGGCCACGGAAGGCAGGAGCATGCGGCACGACCGGCGCTGCTTTGGCCGGCTGGAGCAAGAAGACCAGAGGTTGAAGAAGCACTACGACCGTTGGATGGACATCGTACGGTCACTGGAGCTAGAATCGTTCATATTGACTAAAGTTGACAAAGGCCCCCGTCCCAGTCAACTTAGTAGGCCCACAAGTCAGCCTCCCACCATGGTGGGTCCCAGCTAGCAGGGGGAGTATTCATTTTTTTGTGCGTAATAAGGAGGCACTTCCTTGCGTGCGAAGATATAGCTGGTGGGTCCGAGCTGTCAGCGGCGGTAACGTTTTTTTCACGAAATACAGAGGCCCTTTCGGTGGGTCCCTGATGTCAGGTGGAGGAATCATTATTTTGCGCGTAATAAGGAGGCATTTCCTTGCGTGCGGCCGTGGACCCAGCTGTCGGCCTCTCCACGTACAGTCCACTTCAGATGCATGTCGGTCGTTGACCACGTTGACCAGGCCGCGCCGAGAGCACCAGGGCGGTGGACGACGGCGAGGCCTAGGAAGGGAACGACACGGAGGCAGGGAAGACTCGGCAGTTGTTTCCCACGCGGAGGGGAGTACGACTGTACGAGGGTTTACTGGTTCGTCTGCCGTCGCCGGAGAATAACAGCAGGTGTGGGTGAGTAGAGGGATGGCTAGGCCAGCGATGGGAGTACGGTGGGGCGGTGAGGCCTGCGCGGCAGCAGAGCCGGCCGCGGGGAGGAGGGAGCAGGCAGTCCCGCCGGCGCTTGTTTGAGCGGCTGGAGCAGGAAGAGCAGAGATTGAAGAAGCACGACGGCCGTTGGATGGCCATCCAACAGTCACTGCTTGTGCGTCAACCTTTTTTTAGGAAAGCCTCAAATCTGTGGAAAACAGCATACAGCCCATCTGCCATTATTTCTAATAATTTACAGCCCATTTGCTAATTATTAAGGTTTTTTTGGAGCCCATATTCTTTTGTTAGCATTACAGCCCATATTGTGGCCACGGTTAAAAAATTATACGAAATTTTGCATATTTCGGTGCGGTCCGAACTGTTTTTAATCCCGAAATTTCGACTCACATTCAAACTGATTTTAAAAAATAAATGTATATCAATATAAAATCCAACAAATTCTCCACGCATAAAAATTAATGTAATTTAAAATCTCGAAATGAAAAAAAAGATATTTGAAACTAATTGCCGGTTTGATGTGTTTTAAAAATGTACAGCCCATTTCTCATTACTGATGGGCCATTTTCTCGGCCAGCCGAATGAAAGCTCTCCTCGTCTTGAAAGATTTGCAGCCCAACAGGCCTGACAAAGCGACTTACTTGGCAAATCACAAAAAAACTGGGCTGTGGCCGTGGACCCAGCTGTCAGCCTCTCCACGTACAGTACTCTTCCGATGGAAGTCGTTCCTTGACCACGTTGACCACGCCGCGCGGAGAGCACCACGGCGGTGGACGACGGCGAGGCCTAGGAAGGGGACGACGCGGAGCCGGGGAAGACGCGGCAGTGGAAGCCCGCGCGGAGAGGAGTACGAGGGTTCACTGGTTCGGCTGCGGTGTGAGGCTGCCGTCGCCGCAGGGCCTGGCCAGCGGTGGGAATAGTAGGGGGCGGTGAGGCCTCCGCGGCAGCACAGCCGGCCACGGGAGGCAGGAGCATGCGGCACGACCGGCGCTGCTTTGGGCGGCTGGAGCAAGAAGACCAGAGGTTGAAGAAGCACTACGGCCGTTGGATGGACATCGTACGGTCACTGGAGCTAGAATCGTTCATATTGACTAAAGTTGACAAAGGCCCCCGTCCCAGTCAACTTAGTAGGCCCACAAGTCAGCCTCCCACCATGGTGGGTCCCAGCTAGCAGGGGGAGTATTCATTTTTTTGTGCGTAATAAGGAGGCACTTCCTTGCGTGCGAAGATATAGCTGGTGGGTCCGAGCTGTCAGCGGCGGTAACGTTTTTTTCACGAAATACAGAGGCCCTTTCGGTGGGTCCCTGATGTCAGGTGGAGGAATCATTATTTTGCGCGTAATAAGGAGGCATTTCCTTGCGTGCGGCCGTGGACCCAGCTGTCGGCCTCTCCACGTACAGTCCACTTCAGATGCATGTCGGTCGTTGACCACGTTGACCAGGCCGCGCCGAGAGCACCAGGGCGGTGGACGACGGCGAGGCCTAGGAAGGGAACGACACGGAGGCAGGGAAGACTCGGCAGTTGTTTCCCACGCGGAGGGGAGTACGACTGTACGAGGGTTTACTGGTTCGTCTGCCGTCGCCGGAGAATAACAGCAGGTGTGGGTGAGTAGAGGGATGGCTAGGCCAGCGATGGGAGTACGGTGGGGCGGTGAGGCCTGCGCGGCAGCAGAGCCGGCCGCGGGGAGGAGGGAGCAGGCAGTCCCGCCGGCGCTTGTTTGAGCGGCTGGAGCAGGAAGAGCAGAGATTGAAGAAGCACGACGGCCGTTGGATGGCCATCCAACAGTCACTGCTTGTGCGTCAACCTTTTTTTAGGAAAGCCTCAAATCTGTGGAAAACAGCATACAACCCATCTGCCATTATTTCTAATAATTTACAGCCCATTTGCTAATTATTAAGGTTTTTTTGGAGCCCATATTCTTTTTGTTAGCATTACAGCCCATATTGTGGCCACGGTTAAAAAATTATACGAAATTTTGCATATTTCGGTGCGGTCCGAACTGTTTTTAATCCCGAAATTTCGACTCACATTCAAACTGATTTTAAAAATAAATGTATATCAATATAAAATCCAACAAATTCTCCACGCATAAAAATTAATGTAATTTAAAATCTCGAAATGAAAAAAAAGATATTTGAAACTAATTGCCGGTTTGATGTGTTTTAAAAATGTACAGCCCATTTCTCATTACTGATGGGCCATTTTCTCGGCCAGCCGAATGAAAGCTCTCCTCGTCTTGAAAGATTTGCAGCCCAACAGGCCTGACAAAGCGACTTACTTGGCAAATCACAAAAAAACTGGGCTGTGGCCGTGGACCCAGCTGTCAGCCTCTCCACGTACAGTACTCTTCCGATGGAAGTCGTTCCTTGACCACGTTGACCACGCCGCGCGGAGAGCACCACGGCGGTGGACGACGGCGAGGCCTAGGAAGGGGACGACGCGGAGCCGGGGAAGACGCGGCAGTGGAAGCCCGCGCGGAGAGGAGTACGAGGGTTCACTGGTTCGGCTGCGGTGTGAGGCTGCCGTCGCCGCAGGGCCTGGCCAGCGGTGGGAATAGTAGGGGCGGTGAGGCCTCCGCGGCAGCACAGCCGGCCACGGGAGGCAGGAGCATGCGGCACGACCGGCGCTGCTTTGGGCGGCTGGAGCAAGAAGACCAGAGGTTGAAGAAGCACTACGGCCGTTGGATGGACATCGTACGGTCACTGGAGCTAGAATCGTTCATATTGACTAAAGTTGACAAAGGCCCCCGTCCCAGTCAACTTAGTAGGCCCACAAGTCAGCCTCCCACCATGGTGGGTCCCAGCTAGCAGGGGGAGTATTCATTTTTTTGTGCGTAATAAGGAGGCACTTCCTTGCGTGCGAAGATATAGCTGGTGGGTCCGAGCTGTCAGCGGCGGTAACGTTTTTTTCGCGAAATACAGAGGCCCTTTCGGTGGGTCCCTGATGTCAGGTGGAGGAATCATTATTTTGCGCGTAATAAGGAGGCATTTCCTTGCGTGCGGCCGTGGACCCAGCTGTCGGCCTCTCCACGTACAGTCCACTTCAGATGCATGTCGGTCGTTGACCACGTTGACCAGGCCGCGCCGAGAGCACCAGGGCGGTGGACGACGGCGAGGCCTAGGAAGGGAACGACACGGAGGCAGGGAAGACTCGGCAGTTGTTTCCCACGCGGAGGGGAGTACGACTGTACGAGGGTTTACTGGTTCGTCTGCCGTCGCCGGAGAATAACAGCAGGTGTGGGTGAGTAGAGGGATGGCTAGGCCAGCGATGGGAGTACGGTGGGGCGGTGAGGCCTGCGCGGCAGCAGAGCCGGCCGCGGGGAGGAGGGAGCAGGCAGTCCCGCCGGCGCTTGTTTGAGCGGCTGGAGCAGGAAGAGCAGAGATTGAAGAAGCACGACGGCCGTTGGATGGCCATCCAACAGTCACTGCTTGTGCGTCAACCTTTTTTTAGGAAAGCCTCAAATCTGTGGAAAACAGCATACAGCCCATCTGCCATTATTTCTAATAATTTACAGCCCATTTGCTAATTATTAAGGTTTTTTTGGAGCCCATATTCTTTTTGTTAGCATTACAGCCCATATTGTGGCCACGGTTAAAAAATTATACGAAATTTTGCATATTTCGGTGCGGTCCGAACTGTTTTTAATCCCGAAATTTCGACTCACATTCAAACTGATTTTAAAAATAAATGTATATCAATATAAAATCCAACAAATTCTCCACGCATAAAAATTAATGTAATTTAAAATCTCGAAATGAAAAAAAAGATATTTGAAACTAATTGCCGGTTTGATGTGTTTTAAAAATGTACAGCCCATTTCTCATTACTGATGGGCCATTTTCTCGGCCAGCCGAATGAAAGCTCTCCTCGTCTTGAAAGATTTGCAGCCCAACAGGCCTGACAAAGCGACTTACTTGGCAAATCACAAAAAAACTGGGCTGTGGCCGTGGACCCAGCTGTCAGCCTCTCCACGTACAGTACTCTTCCGATGGAAGTCGTTCCTTGACCACGTTGACCACGCCGCGCGGAGAGCACCACGGCGGTGGACGACGGCGAGGCCTAGGAAGGGGACGACGCGGAGCCGGGGAAGACGCGGCAGTGGAAGCCCGCGCGGAGAGGAGTACGAGGGTTCACTGGTTCGGCTGCGGTGTGAGGCTGCCGTCGCCGCAGGGCCTGGCCAGCGGTGGGAATAGTAGGGGGCGGTGAGGCCTCCGCGGCAGCACAGCCGGCCACGGGAGGCAGGAGCATGCGGCACGACCGGCGCTGCTTTGGGCGGCTGGAGCAAGAAGACCAGAGGTTGAAGAAGCACTACGGCCGTTGGATGGACATCGTACGGTCACTGGAGCTAGAATCGTTCATATTGACTAAGTTGACAAAGCCCTTCGTCCCCGTCAACTTAGTAGGCCCACAAGTCAGCCTCCCACCAAGGTGGGTCCCAGCTAGCCGGGGGAGTATTCATTTTTTGTGCGTAATAAGGAGGCACTTCCTGGTGGGTCCGAGCTGACAGCGGGGGGAACGTTTTTTTCGCGAAATACGGTGGCCCGTCAGGTGGGTCCCAGCAGTCAGGGGGCAAACTTTTTTTTCGCAAAATACGGTGGCCCGTCCAGTGGGTCCCTGCGGTCAGTTGGAGGAATCATTATTTTCCGCGTAATAAGGAGGCACTTACTTGCTGCGGCCGTGGACCCAGCTGAGACTCTCCACGTACAGTATACTTCCGATGGAAGTCGTTCCTTGACCACGTTGACCTCGCCGCGTTCCGTTGCATGCATGCGTCCATGGGCGTGGTGCGTCCCCACTGTCAGCCTCTCACGTACAGTCATCTTCCGATGACTCTCGGTTGTTGACCACGTTGACCACACCGTGCCGAGCGCACCCAGACTGGAACGACCCGGAGATGGGGAAGACGGGGCAGTGGAGTCGCAGATGGAGAGGAGTGGGAAACTTCACTGGTTCGGGTGCGCGGCAGCACAGCCGCGGTGCCGCCCACGGGAGACAGGAGCAAGAACAGAGGTTGAAGAAGGAGCACGGCTGTTGGATTAACATCCAACGGTCCAGCTGCTAGAATCATTTGTTGATTAAGTTGACAAAGCCGTGCGTACACGTCCGCTTAGTAGGCCCACAAGTCAGTCACCAAATCTGACGGGTCCCAGCTGTCAACGGGATGAATAATTTTTTTCGCAAAACAAGGAGGCACTTCCTTCCGTGCGAAGATACAGCCGGTGGGTCCCAGCTGTCAGGTGGAGGAAACATTTTTTCAGCTTAATAAGGAGGAACTTTCCTTGCGTGCGACCATGGACCTCGTGGGTCCCAGCCGTCAGGCTCTCCACGTACAGTCCTCTTCCGATGACTCTCGTTTGTTGACCACGCCGCACCGAACGCAGCGAGGCGGTGGACGACGGCGAGGCCCCGGACGGGAACGACTCGGAGATGGGAAAACGCGGCAGTGGAGTCGCAGATTGAGAGGAGGAGAAGGGTTATAACTGGTTCTGTTGCGGCGTGGGGCTGTAGTCTGTGGAGAATAACAGGAGGTGTCGAGGGGTGGAGGGATAGCCTGGCCGGCGGTGGGGTAGCGCTTCGCAGCGATGCATGCTAAGCAGAGCCGCTAGCCGCTGGAGGCCGGACCAGGCGGTCCCGGCGACGCTGGAGGAAGAAGACGAGAGATTGAAGGTGCATGCCGGCCGTTGGATATAAATCCAATGGCTGTGGATGACACAATCATTTGTTGACCAAGTTGACAACGCCCTGCGTAGGCTTCGACCTATTGGCCCACATGTCAGCCTGCAAAAATGTGGCATATATTTAACCCATGTTTTCTAGAATGTACAGTCCATTTGCTGGGCTGGGTGAACAAATAATTTCGCGTCAATCAGGCCCATTTATATTTTCTAAGAAAACCCAGCCCATTTGCACTTCCTTGAAATACACGTATTAGGTGGGCTCGTTATATATATAATGTTATGTTAGAAGGAGCAATTAATATCAAAGAATAAACCGGAGAGGCACATTATATATATATATAATTAAGAAATTAGCGAGTTATTGCTCAAAATAAAAATGAGCGCGTTATTATTAAATTGGTCCTTAAAATCTTCGCAAGCTTTTGTACGCAATCACCAGGATTTTCCTTGCCTGTGAGTCAAAAACAACCAGGATTTTCCTTGCCAACTTCCGTTAAACATTTACTTTTATAAGTTAATAACACGTGGGATGTTTTTATAATGTATATATAAGTCTCTATAAAATATACGATAATAGTAATAATATAAATATATATAATGTGGTTAGAAGGGAAAACATAAATTGGACACAACATTACTTTTATAAGAGACCTGCGTTTTATACCCCACAGTAGGCATACTAACAAGTTCACACACAAATACAACAGAAAAGGTAAACATTCATATCAAACTCAGGTTCACAGGACACGTTCATATTCATAGCCAACATTCACTATCAACAACTCAAAAGATTCATATATACACAAGCTCAGCATATCTATGCATCCAAATGATTGATAGATCACACGACAATATTCATACATAATTCACAAAAAGATTCAGATATACACATGTTCAGTATGTTTATGCATCCAAATGATTGAGATCACAGCCAATATGATCCATGGACGAACTTTAATTACCTAGGGTACAGACTGGTAAATGGTGTTCAATCGGAGGTACTTCTTGCTAAAATTAGTTCTTGTACGAGTAAACTTTCGAGTACATAAGAGGCAGCACAGACAATCTGAACTTTGCTTGTAGGTTTATCCTCAAATAGTGGCCTCGTGCCGAGGGAGGTTTGAGCAACTTGGCCACTACTTTCATCCAACTAGTTTACTGGCTCATCTTGGTCCTGTATCTCGCCAAAATTCTACATTGCAGACGAGAAAGGAGGCGGTTGAGAAAATGAACCACCCAAATTTTTTGTGCAGTTCAACTGAAATGGAGCATCCTTGGCGTGCAGACTGATTAAGTGCCAGATGAATATACGCGTCAACCAACTTGTCTGGAATCTTTAGACTCCATGCCATATAGTTCGCTACCATATGTGCCGATAACCAAAAGGCACAAGTTGGGACCAAAGACTGGACTGCGTTTTTCTGGGCTATGCACCAAGCAATATTTTTGGCGTTCACTCTCCTAATACTTGGAGTTTGACAATTGGTTGACGCCGGTTGATACTCGAATGAATATAGGCACTTCTTGTCAACATCGATGCTTGTCTGAGTGAACTTTGGAGTACATAGCAGCAGCATAAGTACCTGTCCATCTGATCATTTTGTGCAGTTCTACTGAAATCACCCGATGTAATGATTTGCCTGCGAGTTCAGGCTCCAAATTACTCCTTTATGAAATCGGCAAACAGTAGCACAATACCAAATTACCAATACATATGACAGGCACAATAATCAGGATAAAGATCAGTACCAACATGTGTGAGGTAGCATATCAATTACTATTTCCTTTGACTGGAAGCCGAGATAAGCCAAGCGACTGACAGCAAAGGAAGAAAGCAAGCGGAGATTAGCGACTGACAGGAAAGGACGGAAGCTGTCGAGGCAATGAAGCACCCAAAGTTTTTGTGCAGTTCCACCAAAATCGAGCATCCCTGTTGGCACATATATTGAGAGAGTGAGATTACTGTAATAGTGGGACTAGTTGATGAAACATACACTAACAAATAGAAGCACCCTTATTATCTTAATGGGTAAAGTTAGCAACATAGTAGTCTTGCTTAAAGAGAGGTATTAGTTTATTTAAGGGACAATTGCATTTTTACCCCTAGTTGGTTCCTACCCACGGGTTTTGCCCTTACTTTTCGAGCTTGCTCAGTTTTTCCCTTAATTTTTCTGTCGAGGTCCCTCGAATGCCCTTTGACCGTTTGACTAAACTTTGAAAATTCATACTATTCTTATGAACTCAGAAAAATGCAAATAAGATATCAAAATGTTCAGATAAACATTACCTTTATGTGCACATCATTTGCATTCAGGACAAAAGCATCATTTAAACTACCTGAGGTATTAATGTATTAACATTATTAAAATAAAAAGGTATAACAATATTTTTTTCATGAATAAAAATTACATGCAAATGTAGGTGATGTTTTCTGAAACATCCTGATATCTTATTTGCATTTTCTGAGTTCATATCAACTTGTTATGAAGTTTCCGAATAATGGTCAAAGTCGTTAGAACATTCATAACAAGATGATACGAACTCAGAAAAATGCAAATAAAATATATGGATGTTCAGAAAACATCACTTACATTTGCATGTAATTTTTATTCATGAAAAAAATATTGTTTATACCTTTTTATTTTTAATAAGTTTAATAACATTAATTACCTTACGTAGTTTAAATGATGCTTTTGTCCTGAATGCAAATGATGTGCACATAAAGGTAATGTTTATCTGAACATTTTGATATCTTATTTGCATTTTTCTGAGTTCATAAGAATTAGTTATGAATTTTCAAAGTTTTAGTCAAACGGTCAAAGGGCATTCGAGGGACCTCGACAGAAAAATTAAGGGCAAAACTGAGCAAGCTCGAAAAGTAAGGGCAAAACCCGTGGGTAGGAACCAACTAGGGGTAAAAATGCAATTGTCCCTTTATTTAATAAGTGCCAATTAGCTCAACTCAACACTCAAAGCATTGCCATTTATCATAGGTTGCAAAACTTTAACGTGCAAAGATAAAGGAGTTTCTCATGACAGTAGCACGATACAAATAGAGATGACAGCAAACTAATATGGATGAAGGCCTTAGGCCCGTACCAAGCTGAGAAAAAAGCTTATTCATGTAGTCCCATAAGAGATGATAAAGCACTCACTGGAATCACACAATAGTATATATTTTTGTGCACTTCAAATGTATGGTTGAAATCACTCTTGTTTACCAGTGCTGAGATTATATCGAAAGATTATCAAGAACTTCCAGCAGAGTTAAAGCACTGGCTGGGATACAGTTCATTGTATTGTCTTGTGTAGTTCCACTAAAATGTATGATTGGCACAACATGATCCCTGTTTGCACAAGTAGGAACAAGGTGAAACCTTCATTAGCTTAGTGAGAAAGGATAGGAAGACATTAGCATATTACTCAAACAGTAGCATCAAATTCATGATGGACAATACGCAAAACATTGCCTCATTGAACCAATGGCAATAAATTGACATGCAAAACAATAGCACTATTATGTCATGACACTAATAATATTCCCTCCCTGCTCCACCACATGATTCACCTCCATAGACAAACATACACACGTACATGATTCAGCATAGGGTCCTACTAAAGATTTGTTTAACTCCAACAGGAAAATTAGGCAGTAATAAATTAGTGGTACTTAAGTACTCCTAATTAATTAAGTGAGACAGCAGAAGTGGAAGGGCTCCCTGGAGGATCGTCTCACATGTAAGGTAGTCGTTGCCGGAGCCCTTGAATGGCCTCGACTGAGGCCTCTGGCTTCAGCAAGATCGCCTTGGCACTGTTTATTCTTCTTCTTCTTCCTCTTCATGCTCTGTTTCTCTTTCTCCTCACCAGTTGGTGAAACCAAGTACATGATTGGCCTTCTAATTCAGAATTGGTTTTGTCAGTGAGGGAGTACAAGTGTACTAGTAAAAAACAGCATTATTTTCTCATGGCAGTCGGAAAATAGAGATGAACACATGCATTAAATATCATTCTTACCTAAAGGAAGGTTATGGCGCCAATATGGATGATGAGGATTGGAACACAGATCTCCCTTTGTGCAGTTCCACCAAAATGAACCAACTGTTCCATTCTGACATTCCAGTTAAACAGCACAAAAGTCACTTCTTTTAAGAAGAGTTTTGTGCAGTGCACCAAAAGGTCACAACAGCAACCAGGTGAATTGGATATCCCTGTTTGCACAAAAAGGCACAGAGGAAACAGTCAGAGTCTCAAACAATTACAGGCAAAAACATTTGGCTAAACTTGTCATGGCTTATAACAGTGGCATGGCTTCATTTTTACCAGGGACATTAGATTAAGAACAGCTAAGGCTGCGTTCGGTTCACAGGTTTGGTGCAGGATTTTCGTAGGAACACAATTCCTACGGTATTCTTTCCCTTCCAACCGTTCGGAACACGGGAAAGGTGAATAGTGTTTCATAGGAAAGCTGGTCTGGTAGTACTGATTCCATAGGATTAGAAACATCCACGCGCTGCTCATTTTTTGGGCGGAAGCCCGAGGCAGGCGCTCGCTGCCATGCGTTAGACAGGTTGCTGTGCTGTGTTGCCGGAATAAAAAATCAACCTATGTGTGGTACGTGAGGTGAGGACAAGAGTAGTCACTGTGCAGCTGAATAAACAAATAGCATCTCATACTGCCAAGCATGCTACTCTAAAAAAACAAATCTGTACATTTCGTAGTCCATCCGAACACATTCTCTTGAGAGTTTCCTCCGGTTCGCTGTTCCATAGTTTTATACCTACATTCCTTTCCTATTCCTCTATTTTCATCAAGACCTATGTTTTCTGCCCCTTTATTCCGAACGGAGCCTAAATATTTGGTATAAGGGCATGGGACAGTGGGTGCACCAGCAGTCCAGCACCATGTACGTAAACAGGGGCATAAAGTGGTGATTCATAGTTTGTTGCCCCGAGAAACAAACATCCAAGAAACATATCTGGGTTGGTCCCATTTTTGTTCACTCTAGCCACCTACTCCTATGTGTGGATAGCAAATCTAGTCCTGGTCATACCACTGTGTACAGCGTTACCCCTATATTTCCCTTTTCGACCAAGAGACCGGTTGGATGACCAGTCTGTACTACTTTCACCCCCTTTCCTTCCTGTTTGTACCAAGTCCGATGTACATACTAAATTCCCCCACCCCCACTTTATTTCTTGTTTGAACCAAGTACTCCCTCCGTCCGGAATTACTTGTCATCAAAATGGATGTGTCTAGAACTAAAATACATCTAGATACATCCATTTCAATGACAAGTATTTTCGGACGGAGGGAGTACAAGATTCGACTCCATGAAGTAGCTTTACCTCTAACAATAGAAGAAAAAATATGTGACGTTGGACCATCCGATCGAGAGGGGCTGAGAGGTAGAAAATGATGCACATGCAGCGACGTAGTGAGCTGGGGAAGTAGAGCTAAGGCGGTTTCGAACGAAGATATACCTGAAGGTCGTCGGGATGTGGATAGGTGGGCGGCGGGAGGCCGGATCCGCCCACAGGCAACGACGAAGGGATCGGAGGACCTCCCGCGCCGGCGCTCGGCCAGAGATAACGGTGCGGCCGGCAGTGGGTCTCCTCCCTCGCTGTCGACGACGGCCTAAACGCTGCCCCTCCTCCCCTTCACCGGCGGAGGGGGATACGTCCGGATCTGTAACCAGCGGTGAGGATAGAAAGCCAGTGTTTTTTGAAGGGAGAAAGACAGTGTTACTACCCCTATCTTGTTTAGATCTGGAGAGGATGAGAGTGTGTGAATAGAGCAACCCTAGCAAGCAAGCGCGGAGGCTCCGGCCTATATATACGTAGTGGGGTAGTTTTCCTTTTTCACTCCATCAAAACAATCGTTTAAAATTGTGTACTACTACATGCCAGGTCGCGGTTTTTTTAGTTGTTGATTGTTTTTTGAGATAGCTACCCGCTTGTTCCAAGTGGTGTTACGGTGTGCCAGGTCGCACTTTGTATCGTTCAAGTCTGGTACTACAAGTCCCTCCATTAAATGAACAACCAACCCCTCGTAAAAATTGTGAACAAGCCCACGGCTAAAATTAGCGGAAACGTGGGTTGCCCCAACATGCATTATTATTTATATTTTCTACTCCCTCCGTTCCTAAATATAAGTCTTTTTTATAAGCCACACCTAAGACAAGAATTTTTTTATTAGCAGTGAACCCCACATGTCATAGACACAAAAATTGTGGCAAGATTCCCTTAGGCAAGCCAAAGTGTGTCTAACAATTTGAGCAACTCAGGTTAGGCAAGTGTGGCAAGTGTGGGAAAAATAATGTGGCAACATAAGACAAACATAGTCACAATCCAAACAGCCCCGTAATTTTTTGTGACATGCATGAAAATTTGGTTAGTTAAATTTATAGTCAAAATTTGGCAAGGTGCATCAAATCAACACATGCAAGTATCAAAAGGAAAGTCACGGCATGCATGCATGCGTTGTACTCCCTCCGTTTCCAAATATAAGTCTTTTTAGAGATTGCAACAAGTGACTACATACGAAGCAGAATATGTCTACTCCTACATACGAAGTAGCCCATTTTAAATGTGTAAAAAGACTTATATCGAGTGCAGTGCTTTGATGTGTCGCGTCAACTCGTACAAGACCGAGAAATTTGATTACTACAACGCCCTCTCCCTCGCGGACTGAGCTCCGGTGCCTTAACTGCACCTGCCTTTGGCTGCATGACAGGAGGGCCAACCACCTGTTGGGCCCACCTGTCATAGACGCAAAGGCAGGAGCAGTAAGTAGAAGCTTTCGCTACACGCTATCCCTCCCGCACGAGGTGGACGGACATGCAGCAGTGGATTCGATACTGTAGAAGTAGGAGTAACATCATTGTTCGTCTTCTCGAAGAGGCGAAGAGCCAAGCGCAACCCGAACGTGGCAGTTGCGAACGCTCGCGTGGTGCGGTTCCTTGGAGTACTAGCCAGGCTCTTGCATGAGACAAAATTGCTATTGTTTAACAATTAAACTCCATTATCCATTGGTTGATACTCATTCTGCATAGGTCCACGCGCTTAGCACCGTTTCCTCCTGGGGTCACCAATGTTTATTTGCTAATTAATAGCATTGCATGCAATGAACTAGCCATTGCAAGTCATTAAAAGCATGCACACCTCTCATCTCTTATTGGTTGATATGTCAAGAAACAAGAAACAAGGTAGAAGTTAATGCACCGCGCCTAAGTGTTTTGGGACTATTTGGTTTTCGTAAGATGACTTACACACCTAGACGGAGGGAGTAGTATAGCCCTGTAAACCGGAAAGGAGTATTTGCCTTTCTAGAGATTTCAACAAGTGACTAGACTACACCGTGTGCAGTACTCCCTCCCTTCCGGTTTATAGGGCTCAAATCTCAAATCTCATGAACCAAGGCATTTTGCGATTGGAGGAATGTATCTCGTACTTTACAAAACTACCCTAATTAAACTCATGCATTAATTACGTAGTTCTCTCGTTTTCCTCTCCGCCTTGGTCGCGGTGCACAATATTGAGCACTCCTATATGACTAGCCGCTCTATCTACATGCGGGACATTTCAAAGCATCCGGGCCCGCGTGCCATCCACCAAATCACAGCGAGGTGCTACAGTCGAGACTCACCTGTCACCCCGGTGTGGCCGTCATGACCCGTCATATCACAAAACCCACACCTTTACCAGCAGTGGTAAGGTGGCCTCCAAGTTGGACTGGACGAAGCAACCATCATTTCACTGGAACGCTCGTTCAAGCCCTTTCTTCCCTTTCTTGAAGAAAACCTCACTCCAGGCTACTCACTTCTGCCATTTTTCTTCTGTACCGACGAAGGAAAGGTGGGCGAATCAGTTATGCTGCTATATTTTCATTCCAAGAATCTTCTTTTTGCGAAGCACCGACCGATTCTCACATCCTATTCTTTTCCCGTTTTCATTGCGATTGTGGTTTCCTTTCGATTGCTTTTTGTTTGTCAGTTCATTGATGGATCCTGGAGCACTAGGCAAAGAGTTGCCGGCGGACAACCCACTGGAGACAGCGATCTCCAGGAAGCGAGCACCGACCAACGAGTTGACCATGTTGGCGGGCCAACCCATGGAGACGAAGAACTCCAAGAAACAAGCACTGGCCAAAGAGTTGAGGACGTTGGCGGACGAACTCCTCAAAGAAAGTTGGAAGAACAGCAAGGGCCCCACCGTGCCTACCCCAGGAACTCTGATTGCCACCTATGTGAGGCTCAAGACCGAGTTTGAGGAGATAGTCGCCGTTGAGAAGCAGTATTCCCCTGGCAAGGTGATGGCCCCCATCGAGGACGAGGAGATGGCCCCCGGAGGGATGAGATCCCCCGGTGAGCTGCACAAGGTAAAAAATAATGGCTTATTACCATAGTTGTGGTTTTTGATTATTTGCAATGTGCTTGCTAATATGTTAGGGTTGTGCAGGTGCCGGTGGACGTCCTTGATGATTCCGATGTCGTGGCCCGTCCTGTTGGCATCGCCCCGGAGATCGATTCCGATGCCGCTGTCCATCCTGTGGACATCGCCCCAGAGATCGATTCCGATGTCGCGGTCAGTCCTGTGGACATCGCCCCAGAAATCGATTCCCATGCCGCTGTCCGTGCTGTGGTCATTGCCCGAGAGATCGATGACAAGAAATAGTTGGTCGCGCTAATCCTTCAGGGTAGTTTGCATTGCCCTGTGTTTAATTACCAGAACGATGCGTGTTATCAAACCATCTTAGGGCTAGTGCACTGTCTTGTGTGGGCGGATCTTGCTACTTTTGTTTGATAGTGAATCATGCGATGAATCATGCGAACCCTCTCCGAGTTATGGAAACAGATGTATCCTCACCAGCTTTTGATGTAATATATGGCATGCTTAGATGTAAGTTTGAACTGTTTATCATATCAGCAGGGCTTGTTTGATGATTCTTGGTGTTAGTAGGCTAGCTACTGTGCGAGCTATAGTACTTGCAAAACACTCACCGAAGAGAAACGTTGGGGCTGATGAGCTCGTGGTACGCTTATACTTATCCCTCGTCGATCGACCAATAGCCCTAGCTCCTAAAATTGTAGGCTTAGCGATCGATCAGACAATAGTCGACATACATTCAGGCCTCATTTGGTTCATAGGGTAGGAAAATCGTAGCAAAAGTACAGAGAACGTGCAACACAAAATCATAGCAGTGCAGAGACGTACTCCCTCCGTTCCAAAATAGATGACCTAGGCGGGCTAGTTTGGCCTAGTGGGTTTCAGTGATATGACGTGGTACAGTGCCGTCCAGTCTTCGCGTGTGGTAGCAGTATTGCGGGTACAGTAAGTTTTCTTGAAGAAGCGGAATTCAACGAAGTCATGATGGTTCCTTCGTCCGAACAACTTACAGTGGGAAAGGTTGGGCCTGCGATACGACCGGGGTAGACCAGGATAATTTTGTGCATGGCAGGTGGACCAGGATGGTCGACGTCCCACATGTCGGCGAATGAAAGTATTCTTTCCGATATAGAGGACGAGCAACGAGTATTCATTGTTTATTTTTGATGAAAGCTATTGTCTCCACTGTTACGACGGAGGAGTGTGAAACACGGCAGCCCAGTGAACTTGGCATGTGCACCACTCCCTCCTTCCTCATGTAATGCCCAGGTTACAGCTTTTTCTCACTTTCTCTCTATCTATTTCCTCTCAAATGTTTTTACCTTTCTTTTTTAAGACACAATTGTTTTTATGCCTTTTTTAGAATTATTTTTTTATACCTAGGAGCACGTGTAGAGACGGGCTCTTGCAGAGCCCACTCCTTGACTTTGTCAATGCCTCTCTCTCCTCCACATAAGGAGTACTACTTGCTATGCATGCATGCGGCGGGCAGCTGGCGTCTTGAGGGGCCAGGGCGGTGAGAGCGGGCTCCGGAAGCGGTCCGGACTCCAGCATGGCCCACCTCACATTATCACCATATATTTCTTGGAGTCCGTGCGCGGCGGGCGGGCGATCTCTTCTCCCTCCCCCGTTTCTCTCTTCTCAGCCGACGCCCGCCGAGCGATTAGATTTCGGCTATCGACGGTTTATTCAATTACGGTCCCACATGTCAGTGAAATTGCAAGACAACGCTGAGCCAGTGACCGTATAATCACCATATCTCGTATACAATGATCAAAGTGAGCTATCAAGACAAGTTCGATGACCGCCAATGCATTTTACTCGGTAATAAATGACCAGGATTGAAGGGGAATCCAAATTTGCTTCGTCTTCTGTCCTTGAGCTCTTGACAAACCAATGCACTATACGGTTGTCCGGCCACTCCACCCCAGAGCTCTCACCAAGCGTCGTTCATGCCACCGCGCCGCACACTAACCGGTAAGGCAGCGATGGCATCCCGCGCGCCGAGTTCCTCGCCGCCCACGACCGCACACAAAATGGTAGGGAAGCGATGGCATCCCGCCGTGCCGAGTTCATCGCCGCTCGCGACCTCACAACTATGTGGGAGGAATTTGAAGATGCCAAGGCCGAATGGGCGGTAGAGCAAGAGGCGGCCAAAGCCGCACAGAGGGAGCGGAAAAGTCAGAAAGCACTCAAGAAAAGAGAGGCCCGCCGCCGCAAGAAAGAAAAGGACGCACGCGCTGCTGCGGAGAGGTCGGCGGAGATCCAAGCACGGTGGGGTGTCGCCGACAAAGCCGGGAAGGAGAACGACGGCGTCTGGCCAGCATGTGAGAAGTAGTAGTACTAGTAGTTAGTGTGTGTGTCTGTGTCTGAGTACGAGCATGTACCAATACTACTAGTTACTACTGTAGTTTTTAGAGCAAATTACCAGTACATTAGCCTAGACTAAATGGAAAAATTCCTATCCTAAGCATCAAATGGCATCTCTTTCTCTATAGGAATTGAGATGCATGTCATCTCACTTCCTATGATTTTCATATTCCTATCCTATGAACGAAAGGAGGCCTCTGTTGGAGTAACTACTGTAGCTAGCAGTACTGCTGGTACAGTAGTTTTCTTCAAGAAGCGGAATTCAACGAAGTCATGATGGTTCCTTCGTCCGAGCAACTTCAAAGTGGGAAGTGGGCCTGTGATTTGACGGCTCATTAGTCATTGTTACTGCGGCGCGACGACCTGGGTGACTCTCCCTTGGAGTTCTGCGTGCATGGCAAGTGGACCAGGATGGTCGACGTCCCACATGTTGGCGAACGGAAGTATTCTTTCCGATATCGAGGAGCAAGGAAACCGCGTGGTATAGTATCACTGCTGATTGGTTCGCAAAAAAATAGTATCACTGCCGATTTATAATTATTTTTTATTTCTGATGAATGCTAGCGTTTCAACTCTTACGACGAAGGGTGCCAAACACGGCACGTGCTGGATGTCCCACACGTCAGCGAAAGGAGTGGGACATGAACAGCGTGGTAGAGCCCAGCGTAAAAAAACAGCGTGGTAGAGCGTCTCCACTTCTTCCACTTCTGGGTCGGAGACCACACGTAGTAGTACTTAGTGGTATGAACGATACAAAGTGCGACCTGGAGAGAAAGACACGTCTAGTTGGAAGGTCTCGGGGCATACACGTAAACAAATATAAAAGTTAATATGTGCCTCCAACTAATATAGTAGTAGTAGAGTACTTAGGCACGTACTCCATAACATCACCGTGCATTGCACGTACAACATTTAGTGGTAGTACGTAGTAAGAGACAAATGCCGCCCAAGAGTTCCCTTCTCGACCTACTTTTGGGTGTTTGGTAGAGTGTATGGAGGGTGCATGAGTCCACACTAGTTTAGCACAAATACACTAGAAGCATGCATGAAGAGAGCATGCATGAAGAGGGGTGTTGAGTTGAGCATGCATGAAGAGGGAACAACTATGCTGAGACGAGAACGCAACCAAACACACCCTATATGCCACGCATGTTCATACCATTTGTGCCTTTCTACTTCACTTACTGCGCTACATTACTCAGGTTCGTACGTCCACTCCTGGGTACATGTCCGTCTCGTAGTTCCAGTCCCACGTGTTCTTCATATAGATGGAACGATCCTTGCATAACACGTGCACCTTGATGCTAGATGTCTCGCGTGTTGGCAAAAGGATGAACAAAGCTCACGTAAAAAAATAGAGTGGAAGAACATAGATTCCGGACGACCGAGAAGGAGCAAGGAACCTCGTGGTGGAGCGTCTGCACTCATAATATTTAATATTATTCAGCGATATAAAATTAACCAATCATCTCCACAGTGGACTGGAAGAGTACGAAACACGGCAGCCCAGTGTAGTTACATCATACTAGTACATGGCTAACCCACGCTATCACCATATTTCTTGGCTTCCGTGCGACACCTATCTCTAGTAATCCAGCAGCCTGTATCGCTTCTCCCTCCTCGTCTCTATCAAAGTGCGGCGGGCTGGCGTTTCTGCCGTCTATTGAGGTCGGTTAACTATCACATGTTAGCGACATGCCAAGAGCATTCTAAAAAAATTCCTTTCACGTTCCGTTTTCAAAAAGAAAAAATCCTTTCACGTACGAATTTGCCTGTATGCTTTGAGCAACTTGCATGTCCTATACTGCTCCTGTTTGATACTCTAACTTAGCTAGAGGTTAGACTAACTCATGACTAACCCTGAACTAACTGTAGCCAAAGAGGTGTTTGGGTGACAGGGTTAGATTGACAATAAATGCACTTCATGGAGAGAGAAAAGTGATTTTTCAGTGGTCCCAATGAGAACTATCTCCAGTTAGCACCTCTTGGGTGGGATAGTTTTTTTTGGTGGGTTCGGTGCAACTTGCTCCAATTTAAACCCTCATGCTTGGATACTTTAGGGCTATTTGAGCCCCAACTAGCTCAAACTAACTCTAACCCATGGATCCAAACAGGGCCTATGGCCAGTCTCGACGCGGAGCAGTCGCGTGCACCGGGAAGCGGCGCTCTCTCGGCCGTCGCGCCACTTCAAAGCCGGCGCCAGTGAGAGGTCGCCTCCGCTCTGGCCGGGCATTAATGCGGCACTGACGCTCCAGGGCGACGCTGACCGTTTCACGCGGGAAGCGCGCGCTGGCAAGGGAGTATAGGTTTTGAACCGTTTCAGGTGTAGTACTGGTAGTTTGCAAAACTACTCAATTATTGCACTCAGTTTCCTAAGAAATTGTGGTAAAAAACGTTACTCCACAGCCCGCTTCCCTTCTCCTTCCTCTTCCACCGCCCGCGCACGTCCGCGGGAAGCGACCGGTCAACCCTTATATAGGAGTGCTAGCACAAAAAGATGCATGCATGACCACTAAAATTTCCATATTAAAGCGCCGCTCCGGCGGGAGTATGGCGTATGTTGTTACCTTCGGCCGGCCCATGGCTACCGGGCGACGGCGACCAGAGAAGAGGCGGCGGGAGGGGAATGAATGCAGCTACTGTTTGGGTTCGCCTTCCGGCTTAAATAAATGCGCAGCATCACGTGTACCCGCGGGTGCACAAATTGTAACATACGTGTCTGCTTAAGTGGGCGTCACGTAACTGGTGTGTGTGTGAGAGAGATTCTGAGAGACAGAGTGCGTGTGTGCGACTCTACTCTTCGGACATGTACTCAACCTTTTGCATCGGGATATAAGTATAATGGTATTTACTTTAGCTAGTGATTTACGTGGCCATGTTAACGTGGTTGTGTCAAAAAAATGTCACTTCCTGCTCGTGATTTGCGTTATATAATTACAAGCAAGATTCTCGTGCATTGCACGGAACATCAATATGCATTTTTTTACAGAACACCTGTTGTGATTGACCCATGCAGGAGTAATCCCATGTGTAAAAACTAATGATATCTCGAGAATTTTATCGGAAAACTGGTATCTCGAGAATGTCATCGAAAAAATGAAAGATGAGAGATAAGGCGAGGAGGAGTGGAGCGTGGTGGTGACTGGTGGTCGGAATGGGCGGAGGCATGGGGATGGACGGCGCCGGCAGGCGGCAGCGGCCACCATGCATGCTAGATTGTTCCAGAGACTTATTCCTTTTTTAATTGCTGAGCAATGAGGTTGCGGGAGATAATGATGTGGAGAGAGGTGCGGGTATCTTTTGTAAAATTATCATAGTTTGCTTTCTATCCTCAGATATAGATCATACGGTCTGTATTACAAGATGGCAGGCACACCATCACCGCCAACTCGTTTTTTATAAGGGTACAGATGATAAGTTTGCTGACTACTAAAGTAAAGTGGAATTTGTCCATGTTATGCAAGTAAATAAAGGTGATTGTTTATCATACGGGTAAGGTTGGATGAAGGGTGGTAGGAACAAATGCTCCGCCTAGAGCATGTGTGTGTGAGATGGAGTCTTAGTGTGTGTGGGGTGTGTGTGTGTGAGAGAGAGAGAGAGGAGAGAGAGATGGAGTCTTAGTTTGTGTGTGTGTGTGAGAGAGAGAGAGATGGAGTCTTAGTGTGTGTGGGGGGGTGTGCGTGCGTGCGTGTGTGTGTTTGTGTGTGTGTGAGAGAGAGAGATGGAGTCTTAGTGTGTGTGGGGGGTGCGTGTGTGTGTGTGTGCGTGTGTGTGTGTGTGTCGCGGGGTCCTCTGTGGCGGATGTAATTTAAGTGTGCATGGCTTCATCATAGAGAGGTGATGTGTATGGCAGAGGCCACCAACGATGGGGTGCGAGAGAGAAAATGCCCGTAGAGAGGGAAGAGAAGGTGTGTGCGCGTGAGAGGAGTCGACATCGAGAGAACGTGTTTGTTCGAGAGACACCGAGGAAGACTACTATATATCGATGGTGCATGTAGGCGGGAATTAAACAAAGGGATGGTCTTATTGGTTTCGGGGATATAGGGGAAGAGTGAGAGGCGGGGGGGGGTAGCTAGAAGGAGATTGTTAAGTGTGAGTGTGTGTTTTACCCATCCAGGCGGAAGTTATGTGCACAAAAGAGGAGAACGATTCGATGTGGCGTTAGGATTGAGGGTAATTAACTACGTATGGAGACATAGAGACCTTGAACGTGCATGTGTGAGAGGTATACATGTATACGTGGGATGTGTGTGTGTGCGCGCGCGCATGATCGAGATAAAAGAAAGAAGACATAAGTCATAAGATCAACGACATGGGAGAGACGGATCGGTATGACAATATGCATGCATGTGAGAATGCAGGGAAGAAGGCCCGACAATTGAGCATGTGTTTTTGTCTTTAAGAGATAGTGGCGTGGGCTGGAGCATGCATCTATGGCGAGCAGAGGGAGTGAGGCGCAACGATTGTGCAAAAGAGACCAACCTATAAATGCATATGTATGGAGAGACATATATAGTGTGGGTGATAGGAAGCAAGACTCCGTGCGAGAAAGAAATGTTGACGGAGAAACTACAGATAGATACAGAGATGGAGATGCTAGCTAGAGGGACATCCGCTAGTTTGGGTGTTGGAGATGACCGTCGGGTGGTTCAAAGGGTGAAGTTATATATGTGTGTGAGAGGGCACTTGACTGCATGTAGAGAGAAACATATGTAGTGTGCGTGATAGGAATCAAGAGTGAGGGCGAGAAAGAAGGTTGATGGAGAAACAGATAAATAGAAAGATAAAGATGCTAGCTAGTGTGCGTTAGAGATAGGAGTCGAGTGGATCAGAAGGCTGGGTTATGTGTGTGGGTGTGAGAGAGATAGAGAGAGGGTGCATGTGAGTCACATACAAACAGATATCAGAGAGAAATGAGATCCAGAGAGACGGAGTTTTGTGTCTGCGAGAGAGAAAGATATTTCACAACGAGAGTGATAGCTAGAGAGACATACGAGGGAACGCAAGATATCTCTAGGGAGAGAGGGTGTGTGTGAGCGACATACAAGAGAACAATGGAGAAATATGAGACCCTGGGAGACAGAGTTTGTGTTTGTGTGTGAGAAAGAGATATTGAAGAGGAAGAGTCGTAGGTTCTCATATCTAAGGAGCGAAAGACATCTCTGTATGAGGGGTGTGCGAGTGGCACACATGGGAATAGTAGAGAGAAATGAGACCCCGGGAGACAAAGTTTTGTGTTTGTGTGAGAGAAAGAGATTCCACATGGAGAATCATAGTTAGAGACACATAGCAGGGAGCGAGATATACTTAGAGAGAGATAGAGTGATGAAGGTCGAGGGAGAGAGTACCGTCAGTGTGTTACGAAGATAAAAGATCATTGTCGACATACAGGTAGCACGAGAGATACCTGAGAGACGATGAACGCGTATAGGTCCAGAGAGATAGTCCTATATAAGCATGAGTGATAGCTATATGAGACGAATATCTGGATTAAAGGGGATTCAAATATTTAAACTGGAGATCACGACATCGATAATATCATAACGCAAATTGGTGTATCAAACATGCATATTCATTTGAATTTGGGCACACGTGTAATGTTATATAGTTTATCAATATTGGTGATCCATAGATTCTTCAATTACAAACAATGCATGGTTTATATGCAATTAATGTCTAAACGGGATTACACTATATGTTGCGTGTGTGAAACACATTATACATGTTTGAGAAGTAAAAAAACCCGCATGAAACACACATTAATTGGAGACAGTTAGCGAGGAATGCATACATTGGATTTCAACATAAAGTGGTTTCAAATATTTGAAAATCCAAATTGATGGATACAACCTTATGAATCTGAGATCATGCCATTTGTAAACCATATTTATGTATAAATGGTGTTGTGCTTTTGAAAGTATATATAAAAAATGATGTATATAGAATGTAATTCCAATTGAAAATGGATCCCGCCCGAAAAAAATAGAATACAAACGGGATTCGAATTGAGTTGGCACGGTAAACGTGCACTCTGCAAAATTTGAACGAAGCGGGGAAAGTCGCAGTAACCGCCCGAAACCAAAATCTGCGAGATGGAAATCACTACTGCCTATCCCTGCCACGCAAAGCCTATCTGCTGGATTTCTATAGGTTTCGATAGGGGTAGGTTTGTAATTTCACCCAAACGTGACGTAACCGCCTCTCACCCGGATTCATACACGGTGGGCGCCAAAACACAGTGTGTCCTCGGCCGAAATCGACTCCCTCCCCGATTCATATTCATACACGGTGGGCGCCAAAAACAAACTCTCGTCGGCAAATATTCGGTGTATGCGAGATTACCGTCCTATCCCCAACCGACTAATGTTGCTGTGATGTAGTAGAAATTTGAAACGGGGGCTAAGTTTGTAAATTTCCTCGCATTTGAGACAAGCGCGCCCTGAATACATGGTTCCCCCCTTCCTCTCTACCTCCCTTTTCCCCATTCGTACTCCGTGGGCGCCAAAACACCCTCTCCACCCCACCCTCCTCCGTCCGCCGCCGTCCGCCACCCCATCCACCGCCGTCCTCCTCCACCATGCCGGAGCTGATACCCCGACGCCGCCGTCCATTACAAGAGATCGACCTCTCTCATCCACGGCTTCGGACCGGGATCCTTGCATCCCGTCCTCTCGCTTCATCCCCGCTGTCGTCCACCTTGCCGGCGCCGCTCCTACGACCGTCTCGTCCACCGCGCCCCGCCGCCACCGTCTACCCTCCTAGATCTGCTTCCACGCCGCCGACAGCCATCGCTACCGCAGCACCGTCAAATTCTCAGCAGATGCGTACACGGCGCCGCACCAGAGGCGGTACTCTTTCGTATCTGCTCAACTTATTTATCGCAGCAAGAAAATAGATCGCCACTGCTTTACTCTGATTTCTTGTCTTGGTTGCGAAGTTGCCTTTGTCCGGTTTGCACCTTCAGATCCGCCATGGCACGCTCAACACTATACTCCCAATGCTTATGGTTTTCCCCTTTTATATTCCACACTAGTTAAATCACAGTAGACTAAATTTCAAAATTGGGTCAGTCGATTTTTCAGAGCTCGCCGGAGTTCGCCGGTGCGAACGAAGGGGCTCGGGTGGTTGTGGGGCCTCGCCGAACGAAGAAAACTCGACGCGGGTGGGGGTTGGGGCGGGGTGGGGGTGGGGGTGGCGGAGGAACACAGGCGGCGGGGGCCGGTGGTCCGGCCGGCAGCCCGTGCGGTGTTCTGTATGGGAAGAATCAGAGACGAGGAAGAAGATGGGTTAGGAGACGTAGGATCTTCATCCAACCGCCTGAAATGGTCGAGAGACAGCTGGGAGTTGCATTCTTAATGCGCTCTGGTTCATCATGTGTGGGCACTGCGCAACCAACATTTTATTATCCAAAATCTGCTTGCTCTTCTTTACCATGTTCCTCTTCCGTTCTTCTTTAATATGTACTCTCTCCGTTCCTAAATACAAGTCTTTGTATAGATTCCACCATGGACTACATATGGAGCAAAATGAGTGAATCTACACTCTAAAATGTATCTGGATACATCTGTATGTGATCCATAGTGGAAATCTCTACCAAGACTTATATTTTGGAACGGAGGGAGTATGATAGTAGTACAGTATGTTCCTTGTACTGAAGATGAGCAGGGACATTTGCAGTGTAGAGGTCTATACGGTCGGTTGTGATGGACACTTTGAGCCTCTTTGATTCGTAGGATCTTGTAAACATAGGAATAGGATTTGTAGTGGCCTGCCCACTTGAATCCTATAAGAATAGCAAGGAAATGCGGGGAGCTGTGTCGCCTTTGAGAGTTACACTGATATTAACAGTACCGCACCTTCACTTGAAGAGAGCTGGTATCCGAAGCCTTTCTAGCCGTACCGGCAATACTAGCACATATATTCCAGCAAGTTCCACTTTGCTGATTTTACTCTGATGCTTAAGGTTTTCCCGTTATATCTACACTATGATCTGTGTAGCTGCTTTGTGTCGCACTAGCAGCAGTCCACTCTTGAAGCTAAACACTGCAATGACTTACAAAATTGGCACCAAGGCATTGAGTGCCATTCTGGATGCAATGAAACTCATACGCTCCCCACCTGTTGATTCTTGTTCAGAATATGATCCTAATGACTCTTGTTCAAAATTGCCACATATAGAGAGACAGCATGGAATTGCATTTCTTTGGGCGCTGTGATTCATCATGAGTGGGCAACCAACATTGTATGCAATGAAGCGGAACCTCAAGAATATGCTTCCTCTTCTGTTCTTTAACATGTTCCTCTTTGTTTATTCTGTATTTAGTACGTACAGTATGTTCCTTGTCAGGAAGGGGCGCAGGGACATCTGCAGTCAACAGCTGATAGAGCTGGCCTGTACGTGATCGATAGGCTTTCAATTACTAGCGGCAATACAACACCGTATTTTCAAGCCAGTTCCACTTTCCCGATTTATATATCGTGGTTATGGTGTACCCCTGTTATGTACACTATGATCTGCCTAGTTGTTGTGTGCTCTTGTTATCATGGTTTGGCAATAAACTCTCTATATAGTATATTATGAACCTATCATCTGCCAGCTATCCTTACTTCTGGAGCCTATTTTTTGTGTACTTGTGCCAGATTATATAAATGCACGCACCATATTACAGCACACATGAGCTCTCTCATCAGAATCCAGTGATAGCACACAAGTGTTTACAGGGGCGCCCCTATATTAGAATATCATCTGCATTACAAAGATAATCTCACAACTATTTATGTTTTCATGGTTCTCAGATATTATACGCAATTACAGTGAATATCAGAATCCGCGCATCAGAAGAATATTGTGGAACACTGCAATGACTTACAAAATTAGCACCAAGGCATTGAGTGCCATTCTGGAAGCAATGAAACTCATACGCTCCCCACCTGTTGATTCTTGTTCAGAATATCATCCTAATGACTATTCTAACCTCGAGGAGTCAAAGGCAGATGGCCTGTCCTGTTCACCCATCAAGGTGCCTGTTCTAATTTGGCAAGGTTTTATTGATTGCGCGTATCTTGCATATGTTGTCTTGCATTTCTTCTACTTTGTTGCACCGCCATCTGCTTAGTTTACTCATCATATAACTCGAGATGCCATGCCCATCCATTATCAATACATATTCCATCTGTCATCATACCATGTTTTTCCACTCAAATGCTGTTCTTGTGCATCAGACATCAAAAAGGAAGAGGGTGATTGCCGAACCTGAAGGAGCACCAGCAAAGTCCTTGAAAAACGTGGTGGTGCCGGAGAAATCAGACAGCGCCCCACTTATATTGGCTGTACAACCAGTGACACTAAACGTAGGACCGACTCCAGCAGACTGTACCCATACTTCACTGGCCACACCACTAGCCCCACCACACAGGACCTGCACTCCAGCAAAAGGTATACCGATTTCATTTGCCATAGCACCAGCTGTACCACAGAAAAATCCCACTCCAGCAAAAAGTACAGCAAGTCCACCGGCCGAAGACCTATCCCAACTGCAGAGACGGCCAATTCCTGCAGATTGGAACCCCATTCCATTTATTCCCAGTTTAAAAGACAATGCTTTCAATGTTGTTAGGGACTACGTGCATATATTCCCATCATGGGAAGATTATAGTGAAGACAAACACCATTTTCACATCTTCCTGTCCAACTTACGTGTAAGTGCTATTATTCATGGTTATTATTTTCCTGTTTTCTGCTGATCGAACACATCAATGATTTACATTACATTGTTGTAACTAGGCGAGGGTCAATCTGGATAGTCATGACGAGCAAAGCTTGCTTGTGCTTTTCAAGGAAGCATTGCAGCAGTATCGGTGTTACCTGAGGAAATCACACTTTGATGGCAAGTCTATAAACGAATTTCCGGTGAAGTCTCCTGTGCTAAATTTAGAAGACATTGAATGGAAAAACCTTGTTATGCACTGGTCTCGTTCCCAGGATGAGGTACTGTCTATGAAATCAAATGACAATTTGAACTTCTACTTTTCCGCATGTGCCTTACGGATCTTTTTTGCAGGAAATCTGCTCGAAGAAGAATTCCGGTTTGAAAAGAACGACAGGATATCGCAAATATGCTGCCCGCTGCTTTGCTCTTGTTAGTACATGTTGTCCTGTATCACTGTACTTGCATACATACCTTGTTCATTATGTGACAGCAGTATGCATGATAGCTTGCTTATCAATTGTTCGCTCCAAATTATCTGATCTGTATGAATGGTTACATTAGTGTAGAATATATCCAATGCCAATGATTTTTTTAGCTCTGCATTGTTCTTGTAAGTACATGCTGTCCTTTATCAGTGTACTTATATTGACAGGTAGTTGTTCATGTACCATCACTCTGCAGCTTATTTTCCTTTGCCCTCCATTTTCTACACATCAGATCTATATTTACTCTTACCATAAGGTTGGTACTGAAGAAGTTTAGCTGTGCATTGCTCTTGGCTGTGCCTTTTGCCTGTATCGCTGCACATACATTTATAGCTACTTGGTTATGTAGCATCACTCTTCATCTTATCTTAAATATTCTCCATTTTTTCGTATATTATCACATCTATATTTACTCTTAACAAAATGTAGAATAAAGGCAATGCTTATGAAGAAGATTCTGTGGTAAACTTCTTGAATTGCCCCCCCCCATCAGCATGGACAAGGGCTTTATAGAGCCTGTCTTCACCAGTAATGTAAGTTTGTCCTTCTCAAGCCTTCAAACTTTGTTGTGTATATTTGGTTAGGCATGACTGCAACAGCTGTTTATTTTTGGTGTTTGCATCAAATTGCATGTTTAAAGTTTATTATGTAGTTCATAAACAAAAGTTTGTCCTTCTCAATTTAAGTTTTCAGTTGTACAACCAAGTTCCTTCTTCATACCATGTAAATTAAACTATACAGAGCAAGTGATCTTCTTTTGCACTGCATGTATGCTTCTGTTCTTCATCCGTAATCCAGTGGTGTGGTGAACCTACCCACTACAACACAATGTCATATTCTGCAATGTCTTAACTATGAACAATGTCATATCATTCTACTATTATTTAAACCGTCTCTTTATTTGCCAATCTGAAATGGGATAAATTGACAGCACACTAACCATTGATACTTATGAGTTCTTGATCTGTAATCCAGTGGTGTCGTGAAGCTGCCAACTCCTTCACAATGTCATTTCCTGCCATGTCTTGACCTGAACAATACCATATTGTGTTAATGCAATTTTAAACTGTGTCACTTTATTCGTCAGTAAGAAATGTGATGAATTGTCAGCACTGATACTTTTATGTGCAAAACCTGTCATCTGTCTGCTTGTTTATCTTTCAGAGTGAGGAAGATATAAGTGTTGAACAAGCGCAGTCTCATCATCTTGCTCAGGTGCTTGCGCTGCAGCTCGCCAGTAGGGCTAACCTTTCTTGAACTCTATTGAAGTGCTGTCGGTTTTGTATATTATTTTGTCGGCGTGTTTATTTGCACTGGTGGCGATCTTTGATGCCCAGTGTATGTAATCTGCTGTCTGCTTGTGCTTTATTATCATAGTGGCGAACTTTGATGCCCAGTGGATGTAATATGCCGTAATTTATTTATTGTATAGTCTAGGTTTTTTCTTATTCACGATGCTGCAGTTATTTTACTGTATATATATCCTGTCTTCGCAGTAAACCGGCCAAACCGTAAAATTACGGTACATAATCGGGCCGTCATGCAATCACGATGTATGATCCGCATCATGGGCCTCGTCAAACTGGCCCACTAGTAGATTCGGGCCTTTAATAGGCCGAGTAACCCCCGACCCTCTTTTCGCAAGAAAACTCAATGGGCTTTTAGGAGGCTGAGAAGTAGGTTGGGCCTGAAACGTGCCGAACAGCTCACGGGCCGGCAGCAGCCCGAAATGGACCCCGGCCCATGATTGTGCGAATCAAATCACGGGATTTTAACAGGCCAAAATTGTCTCGGTCCTTGTTTGGCCCAATCAGATATCGGCTGCGAGCAGGCCGGATGCAAACCGGGCCGTAGTTAGGCCCAACTATATGACGGGCTTTTAACAGGCCGAAATTAATATAGGGCCGAAATGTTAAACGGGCCCTTAACAGGCCGAAACTAATATCAGGCCGAATTACTAAATGGGCCTTTAGCAAGTGGGCCCAAAAGCATAGCGTCCAGTTAACGGGCCCAATCTGATATGGGCCATAATTGAGGCCAAAGCCTCTTAAAGGGCCGGACCTGATCTGGGCCGTGACTTGGCCCAAAACGTGGGAGGCTTTTAACGGGCCGGATCTCATATGGGCCATTATTAGGCCCGGAACGTGGCAGGCCATTAATGGACCGGATCAAATATGGGCCGGCATTTGGCCCAAAACATGGCAGCCAGTTAATGGGCCGGCCTACTAGGGTCCTCAAAATCTTGTGGGCCTACAGCTAGGCCGGCCCATTAGTGTCGGCGAAATCTCGTGGGCCTTTAGCTGGGCCGGCCCATTATGATTCGCAAGAATTTTGTGGGCCTTTACCTGGGCCGGCCCATTATGGCACACAAAAATCTTGTGGGCCTTTACCTGGGCCGGCCCATTATGGCCCGCGAAATCTTGTGGGCCTTTAGCTGGGCCAGCCCATTATGGTCCGCAAAATCCCGTGGGCCTTTAGCTGGGCCAGCCCATTATGGTCCGCAAAATCTTGTGGGCCTTTAGTTGGGCCGGCCCATTTAAACTTCATGGGTCGTGCCACGTGTCGACGTATCATAGGCGCCTTCTGTCCAATGAGTGGATGACTTCTGTCCCAACGATGAGCCGACACGTGTTTCCTCCAGCCAATGATGATTTTACATGTGGAAAATCACCATTGGTCGTGGCTGTTAACGGGTTATCGGATCCAAAACCCGACCCGATAGCTTAACGGCGTTCCGTTATGGTGGATGCCACGTGTCAGTCACCCTTGACGAAAGCACTTCTGTGACGCGCGATTTATCGCCATGGAAGTGGACACTTCCATGATGAAAATTTTGGTAATGTCATGGAACACTTCTACGACAGCACAGGTATGACTATCTTGATTCTGTCATAAATTTGTCATGGATGTACATGCATGACAAAAAACGCGACCTACTGTGACAAACACGTATCATCACGGAAGTGTATTTTTTTGTAGTGATAGCAATGATACATACGTGTCATATCCCTTTATGTCACTGGGATTGAGCACCGCAAGATCGAACCCATCACAAAGCACCTCTTCCCATGGCAAGATAGATCAACCTAGTTGTCCAAACCAAATCAATAGATCAAAGAAGAAATACGAAGCTATAACAATCATGCATAAAAGAGTTCAGAGAAAACTCAAATAATATTCACGGATAGATCTGATCATAAACTCATGATTCATCGGATCCCACAAACACACCGCAAAAAACAATTACATCGGATAGAACTCCAAGAACCTCAAGGAGAACATTGTATTGAAGAACATGGAGAGAGAAGAAGCCATCTAGCTACTAACTACGGACTCGTAGGTCTGTGATAAACTACTCACGCATCATCGGAGGGAGGCAAGGTTGATGTAGAGCCCCTCCGTGATTGATTCCCCCTCCGGGAGAGTGCCAGAAAGGGTCCCCAGATGGGATCTCTCAAGAACAGAGGCTTGCGGCGGCAGAAAAAGTATTTCGTGGACTCCCAGGTTGGTTTCCTGGTTTTTGAGAATTTGTAGAGGCGGAGTTTGGTCAAACGGAGGCTTGTAGGCCCCACTAGGTACCAGGGCGCGTCCTGTGCCTTGTGGGCTACTCCTTCATCTTCTCGTCCCCTCCCGAAGCTTCCAGGGTCTCTTATCGCCAGAAAAAAATCTCCAAAAAGTTTCGTGGCATTTGGACTTTGTTTGGTACTGATATTCTGCAAAGTAAAAAAACAAGCAAAAAACAGCAACTGACACTAGGCACTAAGTTAGTAGGTTAGTCCCAAAAAATTATATAAAGTTGCTTGCAAATGTATATAAAACATCCAAGATTGATACTATAATAGCATGGAAAAATCAAAAGTTATCCAACGTATCACGCATACATATATTTCACTAACCCAAAGGAATACATGAAACCCTACACATCTTGATAGTGCCAAGAGGCTATTTAAATAAAATGCTTTTATCAAGGGATTTTTACATCTGTGCCCCTGGTTCCTTAGCCATACTCATTCATCCCCACGCTCTTAACTTTTGCTCACTTTTCCCCACTCCCTTGCCCGAAACCCTCAGAACTGGTCACAAACGGTGGATGCCATCGGGTCAGTGCTTTGACCGTTAACTCTGACGAGTGGGGCTGCGCTGACTGTGTCGCCCGTTGGACCTGATGAGTGGGGTCGCGGCGGACCGTGCCGCGGTTAGCCCGTTGGGCCATGGTTAGACCTGGGTTGTGCGCGCGCCGCAACGACAGAAGCCCGTTATGCATGCACGACATGTCCAGCTAGCCTGCATGCATGCATGTAGCTAGCCTACCTGCATGCGCCGCCGCCCGCCGCCATGATGCGCTGACCGGCCTCTTTTTCACGCGAGCCGCCACGGACGCTGACCGGCCTCATTTTCACGCGAGCCGCCACGGACGTAGGGACGGTTGCTGCCGCTGGTTCGTATCATCTCCCACGCGTGTCTCCTCGATGTAGAGCATTGTTTCACACTTTTCTATCCACTCTCATCTATTCAACATGGCAATTAAAACCTGTTGGCAATTAAAGTGGCATATCGACGCGGCTCGTTTGAATGTAGCAAATCCAAAGCGCGGCCGGTGCCACTCCCCTTCCCTTCCCCTTTCCCTATTTAAACCACCACCCCTCCACCTATTCTCCACACATCCATTTGCGCCGCCCCCTTCTCTTCTTCACCAAAAACCAGAGCACTCTCAAAGCGAGGCGAGGATGCAGTATAATGGCCCCACCTTCGAGCTCCCACCGACCGTGCCGGAGAGACGGTATCCGGCCGGCGTCGTCATGGAGAGGACGCTCCGCGTGTGGGCGTTCTCACGCTGGAGGGGTGCAAGGGGGTTTGCCGAGTGGTTCCTCCGTGCGGGCTTCGCCACCTCCCGGCGGGCTCGCCGGTGATGTTTCGACTGGATGAAGTGCGTCCAAACTCCAAGAGTCCGCCGATAGGGCTCACCGTCACCTTCACCAACAGATTTGATGCGTACCACCTCCTCGGCAAGGTGTTTTGGTGTGGATGCGAATTCATCGCATTCACAACCCACAACATCTTCACAAACTTCGACTGCATCTTCCCCACCCGCGATGGTATGCACAACCTCCCCTACTACATCGGCCAGGACGGCATGGAGAGGGAGCAGTGAAGATGGTGGTGAAGTCCCGGTCTCGATCGTGAGCTTGCCTTGCCCTAGGGTGTTAGGGCTTTTTATCTTTTATATATTTCTATCTTAATTATGTCGTTGATTGTACCGTGAACTTTTAATCTCTGTCGTGTTATCCCCTCCCTAAGAACTTTGTTATGCTTGCTACCCTTATTTGATATGTCATTGGTTATCAGTGTTTTTGCTTGCTATTTCTAACTTATTTGAAGTGAGATAAATCGCTAGATGGATATGGTGCCGTACACGAGCCCTTCTGCTAAATCAATCAATGATTGAGTATTCCTCAATGAAAACCAGCAAGTTTTCGCCCATTTAGAGTAGGGTCAAGTTTTCGCACGCGCGGATAATGGAGTAGTTGAAGTGTCAAAAAGGAAACTAAAGCTAGAAAAATGAGCCATGTTGATTTTGAAAAGAAGAAGAAGAAAAGCTAATTTTTTTTGAATTGTTGGTGGCCCTATTCCGTATATTGTATGAACAAAAACAAGCTAATTTTGAATAATTTGTGGACTATGCTATGGTTTAGGGTACATTATGTTTTATGTAAGAAGTATGTTATGGTTGCTACTTTTTATGTTATGGATGTATGCTTGCTATGTGAGATATCGGTTGATGGATACGGTGCCGTAGCCGAGCTACTTCTTAATAAAAAACAAAAACAAAAAATCGTGTATACAATATTTTTCTTGCAACAAAACTTGTTTATAATACCCGCATGTCAAAAAATGAACCCAAAAATGAAAGTGTTGTGCCATAGGCTATATACAGAAGGAAATTGCCATGATATGTACAAATAAATTTGACATGTGCAAGTCCAACAATTAATCGATTTACCATCATGCACTATTTTTGTTCGGCATGACAAACCATGGATTTACCATGGTAATAATCAAGGTTAAAAACAGAGCCAGCGCGTGGGCCTTCGACACTCAACACGATGAGACGGCCCAACCAGAGCTTAGTTTCAATTTGGGCCCTAGAACTACGTTTTTTTCTTCTGCGGTCGGTGTTGTCTGACGAAACTGACGAAACTGACATGATCCACAAATTAAGCAACACAGAGCATAGAGCACATGATCCACAAATTAAGCAACACAGAGCATAGAGCACATATCCACAAATTTAAGCAAATCGTAGAGCACATGATCCACAAATTAACCAAATCCTAGAGCACATGATCTAACGAGTGATGACCAGCAAGTAAGAAAATCCTAGAGCAACTACACAAAAATAAAAGGGATAAAATCCTAAAGCTATCAGATTCGCCTGCTTGTTCAATTGAATCATCTGCTTCAAGTTCTTGTTCATCTTCTTTATTTCCCCCTTCAGATCTGCATCCCCAAATGTCAGAGCAGCACTTTCAGAGACCAAATTCGTTGTTGCTGACGGCAGATTGAGCTCCCGGGTTGGGGCCCCATTGAATTGAATCCGCTTAACGTAGTCATCCAGCCATTCAAAATGTGTGCATTTCTTCATGATCTGAATCGAAAAAATGAACCCTAAATCCCAGATCGAAAAAGAATTAAAAGCAAATAGAAAAACAAATCAGAGAAAAATCATGAGATCTAACCTGCCCCTCTGGCTTGCTCCCGCATTTCACGAACTCGCGCCCATAGTTGCCATTCTTGACCTCCTTAGAAGTCAACCGGATCAGTGGCGCACTGTGTGGGCAGTCAGGACATCGCTCCATGGGAAGTGGACCATACTGGGTCCACGAGGGGCGGGAGGCTAAAGTGGAGCTCGACATATCGCCCAAAGTCGCCGGAGAAGAAGAAGCAGAGGAGTGGCTCCTCTCGTCGCCGGAGAAGAAGTAGCAGAGGAGGAGTGGCTCCTCTTGTCGCTGCAGAATAAGCACTAGAATAAAGGGGTACCCGAAGAAAGGGGAGGCACAACCAACAAGTATCGCGGATTGCCTCTCGCGGATCGCCCCACGATCCAACGGTGCGGAGCCGTCCATGTGATCCAACGGCGCGGAGCCTAGTCGCAGCCTGCCCTCGGAATTACTTCTAGAAGACCACATTTGAGGGCTCTCGCTTGGCGCTAGGGTATGATCGGACGGCTGACGTTCGGAGCTAGGGTTAGGCGAAACCCCGCGGGGTTTAGAGGGGTTTTGAGCTGGTCAACGGGGTTTCAAAGGCTTTGACTGAGCATAAATAGTTTTAAAAAATCGAAAAAATATGAAACCTTCGCAGTTCGTCGTTTTATAGGACACACTAACGTGGAAAAATACTAAACATGGTATACGTACATTTAGAGAGAAAAAACCTAGCTAGCATGATCGAGGTAAAATGAGCACCATTAATTAAGAAAATCAAAAAAATGCAAAACCTGCGCACAATGTTGTCTTGTGTGACATGTTACCAACCAAAAATCATAAACTTTGTCTATGGAAATTTTCATGAAAAAACCTTCACACATATGAGCTATCATGTACAACGTTTCATAGAGACCAAGGAGAGGAGGTAGGGTTTCCCTTCGGTTTTTGAATTTTTTTAAAAAAATCACCAAAGCTTGATTTCAAAGTAAATAAGAAGGATCTGAACTTAGTTTTCCATTTTCATATGGTAAACATGGTTTTTACCCTAGCTTGGGAGCTCATTTGGAGCACATTTCTCATGACTACAAGTTTTGTAGACGCAAAAGAGATCAGATTGATCACCCTAACATTTATAATAGTTCAGCAAACTGTGCAACTCACACCACAGGGGAATGGATTGAAGTGTTGGTTCAAATTCAAAGTTATCCTCTGCTGCTGCATTATCCTCTAAACTTGCTGCATTCTCCATTGCTGCTGCATTATCCTCTAAACTTGTTGCATTCTCCATTGGTGCTGCATTCTCCTCTGCATTTGCTGCTGGCATTGTCCCTCTTCTCCAAATGATGCATCAACTGGATTGGTACAACGCCTAGCAATATGCCCTAAGATACCACATCTTTTGCACTTACGTTGTTTTTTTACATGACCCTCTTCACCAGCTCTTATCCTGTTTTTCCTTGGTCTTCCTGGTGGTCTAGTCAGTACAGGAGAATGGAGTTTGAACCCTGGGTCTACTATGTTCCATTGGTCTTTTCCCAAGAGTGCAGGCACATTTTCAGCATAAGCAGCCCTAAATTTGGCAATAGAGAAATATTCAGAGCAATATTGATCAACTTCACCATCTTCACCTCCAATAACAGTCATGAGATGTAGGGCATGTATGCACGGCTTCCCGCAGATCTGCCATTGCCTACAGCTGCATTCATTGGTTGCAAGGTTCACTGGATATCTCCATTCCCTATTTTTACTGTCAGTGTATGTCACCTCAGCCTCGTATGTCGACGGTCGAATGCATTTCATTCTTAATCAGAGATGGGAGCATAAGATGGCCAACATATTGTGATTCTGCAATTCTTTTACGAAGAGCCATCTTTACCATGATCATCTACCTGATCTTATCAAATGCTTGCCACAACAAAAGCCCTTTCACTGACTTGAACTTTGCATTGAAACACTCGGCGAGGTTATTGGTCACATAGTCTACTTTGCAGATTTCATTGAATTTGCTTCTTGACCACAGCTTTCCATGATGTTCATCCATGTACTCCTTCACCAAAGGATTATGAGCATACAACACTCTCAAATGGTGCTCATGCTTCCTCAAGCTGCATGTGTATGATGCTGGCCATAGATTCTCATCATAAACTTTGCCTTTGAATTTCTTTTTAAAATTCTGCGCTAGGTGTCGCATACATTCCCTATGTTCCACTCCAGGGAATACAATTTCTACTACAGTTTCTAAACCCTTGCAAGCATCTGTGTGTATAACTAAACCTGAGGTGTACCTATAATGTTGCGCAACTGCTGCAGAAACCAAACCCAACTCTCCTCACTCTCTACCTCCAACACACCAAATGCAACTGGGAATAGCCAGTTGTGTCCATCAACTGCAGAAGCTGCTGCTAGCTGGCCTCTCCATCTTCCATTCAAAGCAGTCGCATCGACAGCCAAATAGGGCCTACAACCATTCAGAAACCCCTGCCAGCAAGCCTTGAAACAAACAAAAGCCCTCCTGAAGCACTCCTTCTCTATTGCCTTCCCTTTTAATTTGTACTTAACTGTATGCTTGTCAATCTCTACAACACTCCCTGGACTAGCCGTCTCCACTTCAGCTTTGAAGGTGTAAAGCAACTGAAAACTCTCATTCCATGGACCATTAATCCTATCAAGAGCCCTTTCCTTAGCATAGAAAATCTTCATGTATTGTACATTAATCTTGTACTTCTCAAATAGCTTCCCATGGAGTGTTGTTGGACCAATTGTTGGTGTTTCCCTCACCCAATCCAAGATTGCATCTGCCACCCACCTAGTCTTTGCAAGCTTAGATTTGTCCTTTCCCCCTCCCCCTCCAGGTGGGCAAGTGTGCCCGTGTGGGTTGCTTTTTATCCGAAACAAAATGAAAAATGATGTCAAATACAATTAAGAAACAGTACACATGATCTGAATATAGAATGGATAAATAATCTGATAACAATATTCAGTTGTAATACCTGAATCAATTTGCTCTTTCGCATAGTGGATGCATGCAACCTCCACCTACACCTATCATAAGGGCAATGAGCAGTGAATCTTCCTGGCTCACTCCTATCAACCTCATAAGAGTTTTCAGTGAGAATGCAATATGTAGTCACTGCATTACGATAGTCCACCATCGATTCGAATACGGTTCCTGGAGTAAGGTCAGGATTCTCCCTGTTCCACTCAATTGTTGGCATGTCCTCACCATCATATTCTTGTAAAACTAAGAATTCGATGTTCTCCTCCCTCTCTTCATCATCAGTGTCATCAAATCTAGCACGGCTGCTAGGCTCCTCTGCATATTGATCTTCCACTGCCTGTTGACTGACTCTATCTACTAGTTCAGGGAATAGAATCTCATCCTCATCATCATGTCGAGGCACTTCCTCGTCAGGCTCTGCATCTACTTCTACATCAGGTGCAGAAGGGAGAGGAGAAGTGGCAGAATTAGCGGCAGCCGGCATGTTGTGGCTTTCAGAACCACTAGGTTTACTTGGTCTCGACCTACAAGGAGTGCGAGAACGCCCGCTATTAGGAGAGACAGATGATGTCTGAACACCCTTCGGGATACGTTGTTTGCGTGCCTGAAGCACACCAATATGGATTTTATCGAAACGGCTGTCAGCATTCAAACTAAATAGCAATCCTAGATGCTCATCACAAGTTAATGGGAGAAATCTCTGCTCGGTACTGTCGAAATATCTCAGTTCAACAGCATCGGCAGGGCTCCACGGATACTCACATCATAGTGCCTCGCGGAAATCTCTGAACAAAACGCTGGTTTCTACCACTTTAGGATAGAAAATCCAGAAATCACACACGGTTTAGTTCCACGCAGCTCGCTAGTTTCCATTCTAACCGCCAGTCAAAAAGCAAGTGCAGGATCAACCCTATTCAATTGAAATAAGATAAAGGGCGCAGTTAGGCCAAAAAATTTCAGATAAATTGCGCTGATTCACGCCAACAGTGGTCAAATACAGCCTAATTTACGGATCTCCTAATCAATTTGAGAGAAAAATGATGCTTACCCAGGTGGAATCCATGAATTATCAGCCTCTGATTCGACCCAATCATCTCCACGGTCGATGGGCCGGACGGGGTGCCCCCTCGACATCGCTTCCTAATCCTAGATGGGGAGAGAGGATAGATGCGGCGGAGGTGGCACGACTGCGGCAGAGGCAGCAAGAGTGCGGCGGAGGCGGCGGAGGGGGCGGCGTGGAAGCGACTGGATCTGATTCAGTTTACCGTGAGTGTCAGTTTTGCGGCCCCACTGGTTACCACGCAACGGTCAAAATGTGGACTCCGCCCTACGCGGCCCCACTAGTCAGAGTTAGCGGTCAAGCCATTGACCCGACGGCAACGTCCGTTGTGACCAGTTCTGAGGGTTTCGGGCAAGGGAGTAGGGAAAAGTGAGCAAAAGTTAAGAGCGTGGGGATGAATGAGTAGAACTAACGAACCAGGGGCACAGAAATAAAAATCCCTTTTATCAAATTAAATCTAGTTAAAAAGATTAAATAGACTATTGTGGAGTTTCAACAATTAGCCGAATTCAAAGTGATTTATTCTTTCTAACCCCATACTTGTATTAATTCTAGAATCTATGTATTTTAACTCCATATGTATATTGCATCAGGACCACGTGGCAGCTAACTAGGATGACATCAAAAAAATATTATAAGATCTTTATAAACCATGTCTCACTTATTAATTTTACTCTTCATCAAGTAATATACATATTAAAAATCTAGAATTACAATAAAAAACTATAACGTAAATATCAAACATTTAGGAAAAACCTTACTATTTAATTTAGAATTAGAGTAAATTCTATTTTACCATTTCTTTTACATGAATTACCTAATTTAAGGGATTTTCATATGTTTTAAATAAACAATGCCAACATCCATATTCTTTTAAAGAAGCATCCAGGTTCTTGAGCATTATCCAATAATAACAACACAAGGAAGGTGTTTTGGTGCCCAGGTGCATTTGCAACCGCCAACAAATAGTACATTAAAAAACTATGATTTTTTGGCACTGGACATGCTTTACTGTGCTAGCAGCGTGTAAATTTTTGTGGTTGAATGACATTTCAGGAGCTCTGGGGAAAAGGCTTCAAATAGCTTTTTAAAAGGCATTTAGGACATGGTTTTTCTTACCAAAATTTCTTCCTTTTACCCCATATTCGTATCCACATTTTACCACATTAAAAAAGATCCTTGAAGAGACAACTTGAAACCCAACATCAGGACCATGTCGTAACTCCCCCGCAAAAAAAAAGGACCATGTCGTAACTCACTAGGATGCCCCTTCACAAAACTAATATGGAAATTATCTTCAATCTTCAGAAATCCTGCCTCACTTGTTAATTTTAACTCCAAATTGAGTAAATACTTGTTTTAGAAAATATAGAATAGCAATCAAAAGCAAACTACAAATTATTTGGCATTCACACAACCTTCTAAATATTAAATGGAATTAAATGTATGAAAAATAAAAATCCATCGTAATTTGTAGTATTGGTATTTATATAATATTAAATTATTTTAGAAAATATTATATTTGATGTATAATGTAGAGTAATTTTTATGTATTTTATTTGGAAGAGAAATCATTTTGATGAAAAGCAAGTTGAATTTATCAAGTATTTTTCACTAAAATTATAATCTAAAAACAAATAAAATTGTATAATCTGAATTTGATATAACTACTAATTCTCTTTAACAAGTATTAGTTAATTTGGATTTCAAAATCAATAATATATGGCATTTGTTTGGGGGAAAAACATAATTCTTTTAGCGTTTGTGATGCCAGATCCATGTGTTATCTTAAGCAATTGACAAGTGGGCTAGACATGTAGGGTCAAAATTTTAGGTTGGGGGCAATCTGTTAAATGGGGCAAGTCTTCAAAAAAGCACAGTTGTGTGAAAACAATTATTTTGGCTAAGTATGTTTTTTACTCTCGGTAACTTAAAAAGGACAGACGGGTGCATATGCAGCTTCCGCTTGCGCAGGGTTTAGGGAAGGGTTCGACCACTTTCGAGAACTTAGGGGTAAAAAAAATTGAGCGTGCTCTTTAACTAGTTAGAACACATGGTAGCGTGTCACACTGGATTATTCCATCGACCAACTACACCACATATGGACCCTTGCATCACAATAGCACAAAGTAGATGACCAAATATGTGGTTCATCGAAAAAATCCCACTATGTCATGATGGCAGAAATAAGACGTGTTTCACCGACTGGGTGGAGTGCATGAACTCATATGCCCAAATAAAACAAGCGGTAGCAAACCAAAGCCAGGCATATCGATATGAGTCCATTTGTCATGATATGGCACACCAACTGATGAAATCCAAGTGTTACATCACCTAGATAGACATCCTTTATGTCACCATATCACATGCCAATGGGTCGAACCCATAGCTTGACCATATAGGACAATAATGGCGATTCCACGAAATGTATATGTTACATTGATGCATTGCAATGGTTAATCTACGTGTTTAACTAACCCAAAGAAACAATAACATATATGACCGATGATGAATGTCACGTGTTCCACTAACCCAATATTCATGTGAGTCTTTAGTTCACAAACATCATGGGATGATTGGATGTTTCATCAATTAGATTGGATGTTCCATGTGTCCATAAACGATAGTAGATTGTCAAGTCCGAGTGAGTCGTCATCTTAAAACCGGGGGGGGGGGGGTATAAAACCTTACGCCGATGTAGCGATAATGGAAACCAAACAAATCCAAATGTTGCCATGCGATGGAACTACATTACAATAGCTCAAGGCAACATCTTTTCTAATTAAGTGATGCACACCACGAAAAGGCATTGCAAAAATCCCTCCTCTAAATGTATCTATCACATAAAAAAGTAATCTGGTGAGATCTATTTGTTACATTGATGCTTCATAGTGTTCAAATGTATCTATCATAACTAGGGTCTAAGAAAGTAGTCAATTAATCCCAAGGTCTGATTTTGCCAATATGTTGCCATGCGTTATGGACCTATGTCACAACGGCTCTTGGCAACATCTTTTCTCATTAAGTGATGCCACCAGGCAAAGGCGCCGCTCACAAAAATCCCTCCTCTAAATGTATCTATCCATATAATAAAAGGCGATCTGATGAAATCTATCTGTTACATTGATGCTTTGTAGTGTTCATATGTAGATGTCTGACGATTGAAAGAAACTCGTATGGCACAATAACACATATGACTGATGATGAATGCAAATGTTTTAATATCCAACATTATTCGTTAACTTGATGGATGTTCCCTACGTCCATAAACGGTGGATGATCAGATCTTATTGGCTAATCTAATAGAAGAAACAATTAAAACCATACGTCATGGTAGAGATATACACGAAAATCACAGAAATCCAAGTGTTTCATCAACCATAGATCCAAGTACCAGCGTACATCATGGACCTTTGCCACAATATCTCATGGCAACTGAGGTTCAAACAAAAATATTTTTGACCGGAGTGACGCATTAAGAATAATAAATCAAGCAAAGGTGCCATCCGCAAAAATTTCTCCCCTAAACCATGCCACTTTAGGATTCATGCGATTCTCAGTTGTTTGAAATAATAGGGGCCGTAATCAAAGTGGAGTTTTAAAATTAGTATCCTAACTAGGGTCTAAGAAAGTAGTCAATTAATCCCGTAGTGTGATTTTACCAATATGTCACCATGGGTTATAGACCTACGTCACAACAACTCGTGACAACATATTTTTATCGGAAATATGCCCTAGAGGCAATAATATTTGTATTATTTATTTCCAAGTTTATCGTTAATGTTTATATTCTATTATATAACTCCTATGGTTCTTGAATAATTGGTTCAGAGGAAAACACATAAGCACGTGTAGAAGCATAAACGGTAAAACATGATTATAGTCTTGCCTCTAGGATAAGCTCAGGTGTTATAATGATAATTCTATTTTCCTGATCAAAGGCATATGCCAATAACATTTGAGAGCACGATGGTAGAACTCTCATGTCAATTGACCCAAGTTGTTTGTTATACTTAAGAGATTATATCGTCTGAAGTCTTTACTTCATAACACAGGAGTTAATGTATGTATAATTCCTTGACCATAAGATTATCGAGTCACTCCATACCATACATTGCTCTTCGGGGTTGTTCAAAAGTCATTCGCAACAGGGTGATCATACCGACAACTTACGGGTTCATTGAAAATGTATGTCGAGAAACTAGATAGCTCGAGACTGGGATTTGCTCCTCCGACCATGGAGAGATATTCTTAGGGTTCTCTCAGTGTGACGACATCCATCATCGTTTGGCCAGACACAGGTGACTCTGTCACAGGGATACCAGAACACGACAATGAGAAATAAGAACAAAACCAATAACGAGGAGACAGGTACAGTGAGCATGTGAATGACTCACGGGGATACCAATATATCTCACCCTGGGTTTTGTAATGTATCGCGAAGCAAAGGGAATGACATATGATAACCAACGGTTCACTTGGATATCATTCGTGTAAGTATAAGGATCATTATGGATGTCCACGATTCTGCTATTGATCATTGAATGAAAGGTGTTTTCGCTCATGTTTATATTTTAATGAACTTGCAGGGTCACATGCTTAAGGGATTATGATATATTGAGTTCTATAGGAGTTAGTAATATGAAAAAAAATGTCTGAATAGTTTTGAGAATAAAATAAATAGTTTTGAGAGAAACCAGAAGCGTTTCGGGATCATCGAAAGTGTTTCGGGTAGTACCGAGTAATACCGGGAATTAATATATATGTGGAAATTGTTTTCGCAGACTTAAATATAAATTATAAATGTCTGCAATATTATTGTGATTTGTGAGGTCCCGAGGATTTATTTAAAATCAACGGGCTAAAGAAAATACATAAAGGCCTATTAGAGGAGAATTAATGGACCCTAAGGCCGAATTGGAGCTCCACCTCCCCCTAGGGCCGACGCAAGGGGAGGGGAACCCTTCCCCAAGTCGGCCACCCTTCCCCTCTCCGCTACACATATATATACTAGAGGTTTTTACCCCTTTGAGACACAAGTTTCTCCTCTAGTTCTCTTTAGTTGATCTAGTTATAATTTAGACTTGATCTAGATTAGAGCTAGTTCTAGTTTTCTCTAAACCTCATAATAGAGAACCCCTGTGAGGTTCTCTTCTCCCCCCTCTAGTTCTTTGACGACGTCTAGCTCTCGACAGCGAATCACCATCGGATCGTGAAGCTCGTAACTGTGCAATCCGTGGAGAGGTCGTGCTTTCGGTCTTCGGTTCGAAGGATTGTTTGTGAACAGTTCGAGAGACTTCATCAACGATATACACCAATTGTTCTTCCACTCCAACTCGTTGTTGGTAACAATCTGATTTAAACCTCTTAATGCATCTTCATAGTTTTTCTGGGATCATGATCGTAGGATGAAAATTTTGTTTTCTACTACGTTTCCCAACACTTTTCTCATTAAGTGATGCACACCAGGAATGTAGCTATCTATACAATAAATGACGATCTGTTGAAATCTGTTTGTTACATTGATGCCTTGTAGTGCTCATATGTAGATGTCTGACCGGTCGAAAGAACTAGATAAACTCATATGCCACAATAACACATATGACCGATGATGAATGGAAATGTTTTAATATCCAACATTATTCGTCAACTTGATGGATGTTCCCTACATCCATAAACGGTAGATGGTCAAATCCTATTGACTCGTCTAATAGAAGGACAATTAAAACAATATGTCATGGTAGTGATATACATGAAAACCGGAGAAATCCAAGTGTTTCATCGACCAGAGATCCAAGTATCACCATGCATCATGGAAGTTTACCACAATATCTCATGGCAACCGATCGGATTCAACTAGAAATGTTTTTGACCGAGTCACGCACTAAGAACTATAAACCAAGCAAAGGCGCCGCCCATAACAATTTCTCCCCTAAACCATGCCTCTTTAGGATTCGTGCAACTCTCGGTAGTTTGAAATAATACAAGCCATGATTAAAGTGGACTTTTAAAATTAGTACCCTAACCAAGGTCTAAGAAAGTAGTCAATCAATCCCCAAAGCGTGATTTTGCCAATATATTGCCATGTGTTATGGACCTACGTCACAACAACTCATGGCAACATAATTTCTCATTAAGTGATGCACACCAGCAAAAGGTGTAGCTCACAAGAATCACTCCTCTAAATGTATCTATCTATAAAATAAAAAGCGATTTGATGAAATCTATATGTTATGATGATGACTTCTAGTGTTCAAATGTAGATGCCTGACCGACCGAAAGAACTAGATAAACTCGTATGCCACAATAACACATATGACTGATGATGAGTGCAAATGTTTCACTCTCCGACATTATTCGTCAACTTAATGGGTGTTCCTTATGTCCATAAAAGGTAGATTGTCAAATCCTATTGACTCATCCAATAGAAGGATAATTAAAACCATCTTCATGGTAGTGATATACATGAAAACTAGAGAAATACAAATGTTTCATCAACCACATATCTGAGTATCACCACACATCATGAACCTTCATCGCAATATCTCATAGCAACCGATCAGGTTCAATCAAAAATATTTTTTGACCGAGTCACACACTAAAAACTGTAAACCAAGCAAAGGCATCGATCCCAACAATTTCTCACCTAAAGCATGCCGCTTTAGGATTCGTGTGATTCGGTGGTTTGAAATAATAGGGGCCATAATTAAAGTGGAGTTATAAAAATTGGTATCCTAGCCAAGGTCTAAGAAAGTAGTCAATTAATCCCAAAGTCTGATTTTGCCAATATATTGCCATGCGTTATGGACCTATGTCACAATAGCTCATGGCAATATATTTTCTCATTAAGTGATGCACACTAGGCAAAGGCGCCACTCACAAAAAATCCTCCTCTAAATGTATCTATCTATATAATAAAAAGTGATCCGATGAAATCTACCTGTTATGTTGATGCTTTGTAGCGATATGCATGGAAACCAGAGACATCCAAGTGCTTCATCAATAACAGATTCAAGTATTACCATACGTCATGGACCTTTCTCACAATATCTCATGGCAATCGATCGGGTTAAAAAAAGTCTTTTTTGACCAAATGACGCTCTAAGAACTATAAAACAAGCAAAGGCGTCGCCTGCAACAATTTCTCCCCTAAACTTTTAGGAGATTCTCGGTAGTTTGAAATAATAGAGGCCGTAATTAAAGTGGAGTTTTAAAAATTGGCAACAAAGAGTGATTTTTCCAATATGTTATCATGTGTTATGGACTTACGTCACTACGGGTCATGGCAACATCTTTCCTCATTAAGTGATGCACACCAGGCAAAGGCGTCGCTCATAAAAATTCCTCCTGTAAATGTATCTAACTATACAATAAAAAGCAATCAGATGAAATCTATCTGTTACGTTGATGCTTTGTGATGTTCAAACGTAGATGATGTCTGACCAATCAAAACAACTAGATAAACTCTTCTGCCATAATAACAGATATGGCCGATGATGAATGCAAATATTTCACTATCAAACATTATTCGTCAACTTGATGATGTTCCCTGCGTTCATAAATAATAGATGGTCAAATCCTATTGACTCACCTAATAAAAGGATAATTAAAACCATACGTCATGGTAGCGATATACACGAAAACCAGAGAATCCAGGTGTTTCATCGACCACGGACCCAAGTATCACCATACGTCATGACCTTTATCACAATATCTCAAAGCAACCGATCGGATTCAACCAAAAATCTTTTTTGACCAAGTGACGCACTAAGAACTATCAACCGGGCAAAGGCGCCGCCTGCAACAATCTCTTCTCTAAACCACGCCGCCTTAAGATTCGCGCAACCCTCGGTAGTTTGAAATAATACATGCCGTAATTATAGTGGAGTTTTTTTAAAAATGGCATCCTAACCAGGGTCTAGGGAAGTAGTCAATTAATCCCAACGATTTTGATTTTGCCAATAGGATTGGCGTTTCCATGAGAGGAGCCAGCGGAGGGAGCCCCTGGACGTTTGACTTCCCTTGTGTAATCTTCTTTTCTCACCTCACCGGCCACATGCAGTCCTCAACCAAACCCACCATTAATTCCCTCCTTCCCCCATTCTTATTTTCCTTAATAACCACCCCCTCCATTTTAATGGGTTCCATCTTTTTTCCTCACCTTTAACTCCAAACACTGCAACCCCTTCTCCTCCTCCCTCCTCCCCTTTGCTTCCCCTTTACTCTCTCTCTCTCTCTCTCTCTCTCTCTCTCTTCATGTGTGCATGTGTGCGCTGTGTTCGTCTTTCCGGTTCCCTCTCTCTCGCCGAGAAGCAAAGGTCACTTGCCCTTCCCCCGTCTCCGCATTTCTCCGCCACTCCACACAAGCGGGAGCAGCGCCCAGCAAGCGCCGGGCTTTTCTGGTTCTGACTTCCGAGGGGGCGGAGCTGGGCCTGTTGACGGAATCCCTGTCCAATGGGGCTGGATTGGGCGTCCTATCAAGGTACGTTCTTGATTCTTCCTTCTCCCCGACCCGTTGATCTTCCTCGAACCCATCCGCATCTCCCTCTCTCTCTCTCTAAAGATTTGACTTGTTCATCTGAATCGTGTTGGTTCTTGCGATTCATGGTGTGCTGGGCCGGAACTGAAATCCATTCTAGTACATTGTTGTCTAGATTGTTTCAAGCGCCCTGCGTGTTTCGTTTGATGTTTTCTTTTTTACCTTTTTATGCGCGGTTGTTGGATTCACGGTTCAGACTCCAGCCAGAGTTCATCACGAGTTCTCTTGCTGTTTGATTGGTTTGCTTGCTCCCAGCTTTTTTCTCCATCAATATGCAAGTGATAATTTCTTTCTCCAGGATGGAAGAATTGCGCTATCATGTGCGGCACCTTTTTCTTGCAGAGACAAATTTACCCCTTTACTTTTGTAGTTTTGTGCATGTGCTACCTTGGATTCCCCTGCTAGCTAATGCACCTTTTTCTTGGTACAGATAAATCAGTCAGGATAAGTTTGTAAAATAAATTAAATTCCTCCAGCAAACGGCACAGGACTCTGAATTTCGCAAACATCCCATACGATTGTTCGTCAGACCAACCGAAGAGAGCATGTCGTCATCCGACAATTCCATCACCGCGGCATTGTCGCGGACAACACCTGTGTTCAGCCTGAGAGTATGGGTTCTGATTGCCATTGGCATTGGGATCCTGATGGCAATCCTGTTCATCATAGTACTGTGGCTGTCCATCCGAAGGAAGAACAAGGCCGTGAGCGGATTCGACACTACATCGCAAACAGAAATCCCTATTGTGTCCAAGGAAATCAACATTGACAAAGGAGTTGACTCACAGAGTGTGAATGACAGCAGCGAAGTGGCCTTCATGCCAGTGCATGACAAATACACACAGATGAAGACTGTACCACCCTTGGAAGAGACTAGATCTCTCGACGTGGATGCCTTCAGCCAATGCAGCTCAGTGTACAACATAGAGAAGGCTGGAAGCTCATACTCTGAGGACTACAACAGCTCAGGTCCAAAGAGGGCAGGGAGTTCACCATATGGATTTACATCTACTTCACCGCTGGTTGGCCTGCCTGAGCTGTCACATTTGGGCTGGGGCCACTGGTTTACCTTGAGGGACCTGGAGTTTGCGACAAATCGGTTTGCCAAGAGTAATATCCTTGGGGAGGGCGGCTATGGAGTTGTCTACAAAGGCCGGCTTATGAATGGGACTGAGGTGGCTGTGAAGAAGATCCTAAACAATGTGTAAGTGTATGTTATCTTGTTGAATTTACTGTGATATTAACTTGGAACTAATGTTTGTTAATTGGGTTTCCAGAGGGCAGGCAGAGAAGGAATTTAGAGTTGAAGTTGAAGCCATAGGTCATGTTCGGCATAAGAATCTGGTGCGGCTTTTGGGGTACTGCGTTGAAGGGATACACAGGTGACACATTTCTTCCCTTTATTTTCCTTTCATCTTGGAATATTATAGAAGCTACTAGAATTAGCTTGTGTGTATAATGCATCCACCTTGTGCAAGTTCATCATCATATCTCCGCTAGACTTCCTGTTCTGGAGAATCGTGATTAAAAATGGATAATTAATACCATGAGAAGGACATTGTTTGTGTTCCTTCGTTTTGCGATAATGCTAGTTGGTTTGTGTTTTTCCTGTCATCTGGTTTCAAGATTATTATCCCTTACCAGATAAACGACTCCGAACTAAAGCATAGTTCTTCTCACATGCAGGATGCTTGTGTATGAGTATGTAAACAATGGCAACCTAGAACAATGGCTCCATGGGGCCATGAGTCAACATGGTATCCTTAGTTGGGAAAGCCGTACGAAGATTCTGCTTGGGACAGCAAAAGCGTAAGTTTGGCATGTGGACTTCTTTTACGACCATCTCCTGATATCATGTTAAATGAACAGATAAATTTCACATGAGACTGTTGACTAGTACGACATGCTAATGCACGTTCGTTCATGATTTTCAGGCTTGCATACCTTCACGAAGCAATAGACCCCAAAGTCGTCCACCGAGATATCAAGTCAAGTAATATCTTAATTGATACCGAATTCAACAGCAAGGTTTCTGATTTTGGGTTAGCGAAACTTCTGGATTCCGACGCAAGCCATATCAACACAAGAGTGATGGGAACATATGGGTATAGCTCTCTTTCTACTCCTTCCCCGCTAATTTTTTCTGTGCTTTTGGAAACGCATCTCATAATCTTCCTCCCTGATGATAGGTATGTCGCGCCTGAGTACGCGAATAGTGGGATGCTGAATGAAAAGAGTGATATTTACAGTTTTGGAGTTGTGTTGTTGGAATGCATTACAGCTAGGGATCCAGTTGACTACAGTAAGCCTGCAGATGAGGTAGAGGCAAAGATTATCCCATTTCAAGCAATTTGATCTAATTGCCCTTTCTCTTAGAGGTCCTTACACCTCTTTTTTGCTGTTGCTTCAGTCAAATCTTGTAGAGTGGCTTAAAATGATGGTTAGCACAAAGAGGGCAGAGGAGGTTGTGGACCCAGGCCTTGAGGTTAAACCACCTAAGCGTGCCCTTAAGCGGGCAATTTTGGTTGGCCTCAAGTGTGTCGATCCCGACGCCGACAAGAGGCCGAAGATGAGCCATGTTGTCCAAATGCTTGAAGCGGTTCAGAAAGCATACCAAGAAGTATGTTGGTTTCTTATCATCCGTGTTTTCTGTGTCTTTACCACCAAATCTTGGAGCTTTTACTCTTGCCACATAACTAACTGTATGCTTCTTTTGTCAAAAAATAATAACAGGATGAGAAGAAGCACAGCCAGATGGGAAGCATCGATCTAGAGTCGCAGCAGTCAGCAGAGGAGCTATCAAACAGTGCTGATGTCTGAAGCTCCAGTTGTGAACAAACCCAAAACAAATAGGAAACCCTAAGTTATTTGATAGTGACAGCTGATTTGATCAAACATGTTCAATACTTGAGTAGAGTGAGTGAAACAGGTTTGCAATTTGCTTGCAGATACCGGAGGTTGTTGAATTCAGTTAGGTGCAAGCTGCTCATTTCCATGTTTTTTCCTTTTTGTGATTTCCGAGGATTGCTTCTATGCTCCCCTAGAAGAGTTGCCTTACTGTTTGTTTTCTGTGGATGAGTCTTATAACTCGTTTCCTTTAGTGTTTTGTCTAGTCTTCTTCTAGGGGAGCATAGAAGCAAGCACTCTCTTCGTCCTGAGTTATTGTCAGTGAGCTACCAGGAGGAACTGATTTGATTGAAATGCATGACTATATATATAGATACCGGATTGCGTTTGCCGATGTATAGAATCCTTGTATGGGTCTTCAGTTCTACCATGAAATGAAAGCATAAGTCTGTTGGTGTACCTTGTGAGAAGCCTTATTTACTTGTGGCCAAAGGTTGGTCACGCGATTGTGCGTGCAGGGTGATATCTTCCACGGGAGAACCTAGGAACACCTGCAGTACACTTACTTTGTTGTGGGGAATGAGCTGGTGTCAGTGGCCGTGGCCAATCATTTGCGTCTTTCACATGTTGAAACCTCCCACCTTTGATTGCGAAAACTGAAAGACATCCGTTTGGTCATTGCGTTCGGTGGCTATAATTTTTGGCTTGTGCACATGATTGCAGGGTGCCAATGATCAGTGTCTGCTTGTTTTGCAAGCTTGGCCAGCCAGCTTCCTCCTTTTTCTAATGGACCATTCGTTGATCATTGGTGCAGTTGTTGCTGCACTTGTCCAACTTGCACTCCTTGGAATTCACAAATCTACGCACCATTCGGCAAGGCTCCCATCTCTTTTTAGGTGCACAAATTTTATGTCGATAAGTAGTTGCTAGTACTTTATGGTACAAACAAACAGAAAGGTTTTTTTTTCGAAAAGGAGGTTGAAACAAACAGAAAGGTAGGGCTGGCTTAGCCGGCAGCCACCATCCTTAGCTGCTCTGTCCCCGACAGGGCGTGCAAGCTCCAACCTGCCGTTGGAGCCTTGACAATGGTCGCTCCAACTGGTGGCTCGCTGGATATTAACAAACTTAATTCAGACCGGAGGCAACCAACCGTCCCAAGCTGCTTCCAGACTGGAGGTTCTGGCCTATCACTATCAGTCTCATCAACAATGAGTTACCATTAGACTACCCACGGTGGGAGTACCATAGATGGTAACATCACACTTATTTAGGCAAAATAAATGATGTGGCATGTAATTAATGAAGAAAGAGAGGCATGTGATAACATAGCTAGTTACTGTAACATCACACATATCAAGAAAAGATGAGTCTACAACGTAATAAATAAAGTGATGCATGATACAACACATATGTTACTACCCACTGTGGAGGTAGTAACATATACATGTTACTAATCGAAGTTACTACCCATTATGACTAGTCTTAGGCATTAAACTACCTATAGTGAAAGTAACATAGGTAGTAACATAACACATATCTAGATAAAATAGATGATGTGTCAAGCAATAAGTGAAGAAAAAGAGGAAAGTGGTAACATAGCTAGTTACTACTAGTAGTATGAGTAACATCACACATATCAAGGCAAGATCTGTCTATAACCTAATAAATGAAGTGTTGCATGTTACCACACATATGTTACTCCTCACTATAGAGGTAGTGACATAGACTAGTAACATGTTTATGTTACTACCCATTGTGGCTAGTCTTAGCAACACCAGTCACACACACATACAAATAAGGATCCAATCTGTTACTCAAATCGCATTGAACATCTCTCTCTATATTTTTATACCAACTCCTCAGTGACAATCATCACACAGATACTCTGTTGGGTGTATCATTTTCTATACGCCTGTTGAGGACACATGAACCAATCAGACAGGAATCAGTTTACTTCCCACGGGGATAGCCGGGATTTTACTCAGACAAAACACCAGGTTCCCCAGCGTGGCCTGAGCTTACACTATTTCAGAGTTTGAGGCATTAGCAAGATCAGGAAATCAGGATGTAGCCTTCATCGCCCGAAGATGCAGCGGAACTCGGCGACAAGCCGTGCCGGCTCAGGCCTTCCCTCACCTTCCCATGCTGCTCCGCCTCATGCTGGAACATCGAAACAAGCTGCTGGAGCTCCAGCTTCCTCACCTTCACCTTCTCACTGGTTACTGGATTTGTCAGCCCAAGATACATCAACCCAACGCCAACAAGGATTATCCCCAGGAAGAAGAGAAGCCCCGCAAACAGCCCAAAAGCATACGGAGTATTCTGAGCTCCCGGTATGCCATCCACGTTGATTCCAAAGAGGCCAGTGATTATGGATAGAACTATGCCGCCACCGCCGAAAATAGCCAGGTTGTGGGTGATACGAAGGCTTCTGTCCTGTAGAACGTTAATTTTTGGCACTGTATCAGTTTCAAATTCAAAACTAGCTCAAGAACAAAGGAACGGCTAAGCTAATGAAATCTACCTGAAGAGCACAGGAATAGCTAAACTCTATGTTGAAAATGCCATGCCGCAGAACTTGCGTACCTGTAACCATGCACGAACAGTGCTCTGCATAACATCCTGGATGGTGAACAAGCGGCCACGGACAGCTTCCTGCTCCTCCAACATCTCCCTTGCGGACTTCCTCTCTCTCTCTAAAATGATTCTTGTGGCACTTCCCCTCAAATGCCGGAGCAGCTCAAGTATGATCTCTTCTCTTGCATGCAGTGACCATTTAACCCTGATCACCTGTAGCAGCCATGTTATGTTCTTATACATTCTAGATCATAATACCAGCAAATGGAGAATAGCATGCCTGAACGCTGTGCGTGAAAGCTTCATCATGTTAAATATGCTAACCATATGTTAAAGTTTCCTTGCAGTATCCAACCAGAACCTGATCCCATTTTGGATTTATCTGATCCAACTGTTGTATTATAAATAGTACAGGCACAACGACCACTCCACTACATCGGTGAGCAAATATTCAAAGAGTATTTTCATGATAGGAAAAGGTAATAGAAAAGGGAAACTGGGTAATATAATTACCTGTGTTGCTAACCTCCTGATTTCTTGATTCAATATGATGCTGACTAGGTTCAGATCTTCACTATTTCTCCTGTAAATTGATTTTTTAATATGTTACCATTCGATTGTTAATTTAATCTGTAATGGAACATTCCATATAAGGACACTGACATCAATTCAGATAAATGTTCTGGGAGTTCAAACATGTTTGTTTGGCTTTCTTACCTATTCACAAACTTCAATTCAATTTCATCTGCTTCCCCAAAGACATATTTACGGAACAATCTGAGAACAGCATAAACACAAGTTACACACCTCTAGAGTACCATCATTTTGAGTAAACAGCGGTATTATATACTCCCTCCGTCCCGAATTACTCGTCGCAGAAATGAATGTATCTAGACGTATTTTTAGCTCTAGATACATCCATTTCTATCCATTTTTGTGACAAGCAATTTGGGACGGAGGGAGTATAATAATAATGACAGTTGTAGAAGACCCAAGATGAAATAAGAAAATTACCCCCTCTGTTCCTGAATAAATGATATTCTAGATTTCAAATGTACTCCCTCCGTTCCTAAATACTTGTCTTTCTAGGCATTTCAACAAGTGACTACATACGGAGTAAAATGAGTGAATCTACACTCTAAAATATGTCTACATACATCCGTATGTGATAGTCATTTGAAATGCCTAGAAAGACAAGTATTTAGGAACGGAGGGAGTAGTTGCTAAATGCATGCCACTCTATGAAAAACCATTCCCTACATTTCAATTTTTTCCTTCTTGTATAAGCCTTCCCTTCTCAATTCTATTGTATGCAAAATATTAGTCTCACAAGCATTCCTATTTCTAACGGACATTAACTACTGTGCGCTATGCAGTTCCAAGGATGATTAACTAGTCGTGCATCTTCTCTATTCAATCCAAAGGATATGTTGTACCGTGTGGCATTGAAAGCAAAGAGTGGCCATGTTAACCAGAAATTCATTACACTAGTGAATGTCTGAATGAGGGCCGGGAATTTGGTCTTCTCAACACTTGTTCTTGGTTGAAGTACAAAATCCTAGAATGAACGCATTTGGAATGGAAAGTAGGTCTTTGGTACATATCGACCTCACAGGTAAATACATCTATGAGAAAAACAATCTATTGGAGTCTCATATCAGAAGCTATTTATCACAAATTCAACGGATGATTTTTTTAGAAAATGGAAGCATTCATTAACCCTGGTCTCTGCATCCTAAGATGTTGAGCTTATTGATGAGGATGAATCCTACAACCCGACACAGTTAGGAAAATGGAAGTGATGGTAAAATATCAAAAATACCTGTCATCCCATCGCGAAAGGCGACTGACCAAATGTGCTATTACTTCATGAGCTGATCTGGGTGTTTGACTTCCACCAGAAATAAGCAACTCCTGGACAGATTCCCATATAAGCATCCTAAGATGGACATTTAAAGCACCGAACTACAGTTTTTAGCGGTAAACAAAAACTTTAGTGGATACCTGCACTTCAGTCACTCCTAAAACATTTACATTGGTTGAAGGACCTTTCACATGCATTGCAGTTAAAAGAAAGTTCTGTGCCTGCCACGATCTAAGTACAATGGGTATGTCTTCCTCTTCATGATTTGGATCCCCAACTGATTGACCAAGAAGCTCAAATAACAGTCCTCCTGCAACTCTAACTGGGACCTGAATAGGAAACAGAGACTTATATGATAAATACGATAACCAGATCATATCAACACAGCATATGCAAGACATCAAAGTAATGAACACATCATCATCATCAGAGTAATTCTCTTATTTGTATCATGTGATGAGGTAGATAAAACTTAACTGAAAACAGCAGTTACCAATATAGTTGGACAAACTACTATCTGAATTAGCCATTATAATTTGCAAAGAGAAAAAGGTAGAACAGTTCGACCACAACATTTAGATTTGCCTACTTACCCATATTGTTCATGCACAGTTATCAGAAGAAGAGATGCGTACAATACATAATGGAAAATGTTTTGGCAATATTTTTCAAACATCGAACACTTGCTGCAGTTGCCCATGAGTAGACAACTACGAAAAATGCGAACCCATGAAAACAAACACTAAAGTTGCTCGACTTCGAGTTACTTTTGCATTTTCTTTATAACAAGAGCAACTTGTTAAACATAGACCACACACATTAGCAGGTTGGTGTCGGGCACAGTGGATGGGGGTCGATGCAGTCCTGATTGTAATGGCATAGTGTTCTTTACTTTTCTTCAGTGCTGTAGCAGTAGCACCAGTGAAAGCTCTTAAACTATGATAAATGTAGGATGAATTATATAGTCATATTCCAGCTGGTCTGAACTGAACCACCCAATTAGGCCAGCGCATGATTGATATGTCACCACAATATTCAAGGAGAAAAGGTGGCTGTCATGATAATTATTATGCAAACAGGGTCTGAGCTCTGAAGCAATCAGATAATTTTCACATGAAAAACACACGCGATCAAAAGATTGTGAAGACTTGTTGGGTGCTCTCTTGAGAATCAATAGTTGGCCATCAGTTAAATTTGGAAAGATTCCATAAGAAACAATAATTAACACAGTTAGTTAAAAAATGTTGAACCTGAATTCATTAGAAACATCAAAGAATAGCTATATCGACATAAAATTGCAGGCAGAAATTGCACATACACAGATGAGAATAAGAAAGATAACCTCATAGAGAAGGTACTTCATCCGGTCGCTTATCAGCCGGCTTTCATCTCTCAGTGCAGTTCTGATAGCTGGATGCATCCAGTGAGCACTACCCAACCATGCGTCAACGGAAGGATGGCCTGCGGTAACATGGAACCACCATGTAGGTCCCCCAGGACGCAGCCAGTACGGAGCCGCAACATCGGCTACAGTGTAATCATCCTCACTGTCGCTTATCGGCACATGTTCATTCTCCCAGCTAGCATCTGACTGAACCCTCTGGCTCAGCTCAGCAATCCTTGACCATCCAATCGGCACCCACTTGTGATCATGAACATCTCCAGCATGTGATGGCCTGTCTTTGACCGCAAAAGGATCGATACCAAGCTCCGCCTGGCCGGGGATCTCCACCAGACCTCCCTCATTCGGTGCCGGGCTCACAACGCGATGCCCATTCCTAGCTGCCTGGTTCTTCATGTGCGCGAGATCAATCTTTGGCAACGATTTGTGATGAACCAGCTTCCTGTGACCCTTGACGAGCTCAAAAGCGCAGATGAGGCCATCGGTCCAGAGCTCGCTCCCCGGAACGTGCTCCTTGACCAGATTCGGCTTGGTGCCACCGTCCTGCGCCTTGGACATGCTGCTGATCTGAGGCGGCGGCTGCCCCTCCACGCCAGCCATGCCCCCTTCCAATTCTACCTGCGTGCAGATGGGTTCAGCAGGGGATACGTGAGAGATGCCGATACTGATTTCTCGATGTTATTACAAGTATATTGTGTTTAAGTTAGAGATAGAATAGGCTTAAACCATAACCATGTAGGACTTGTCCTCTACTCAAAAGTCTATCTCCCTCGCATTGTACTCCGTATACACCACATACGAGCGTCGGATCGGATCAAATCAAACACACAGCAAATATTGTAGGGTTCCATAATTTGCACGCTCGACACATCCAGCACAGCGCAATCAGTAAGCATGAGTTCATGGGGCGGGTTCGTTCGCAAGCAGGGGGGCATGCGATGGGTTAGGTGAAGCAAAAAAATATTCGAGAAGATTAGATTATGGGCCTGCAAAATACGCACGCCGGAACCAGATCGCGGCACGCTGCCGACACGACGCCGCGCCGGGATGGAACCTTACCTTTCAAGCTTGGCGGCGGGGCCCCGACGGTGTCCGCATGTGCTAAGCTTGCGCGCTTCTTCCGCCCCCGCGCGCAAGCCCGCCCTGGTAGTTCCGCGGAAGGGAGGAGGAACCGAAATAATTTCGAAAGCAGGAGGGGGGAAGAGGGGAGAGGCGGGGGCGAGGGAATCGCGGAAGAAGGGAAGAGCGGCCGAGTGGAGTGGAGCGGAGCGGGTGCTTCGAGAGAAAAGGGAGATGCAAATGCTTGATTTGCTTTGCCGCGACCACTCCTTTTCTACCAGGATTAGGATCCTGACACGTAGTACAAGCACTATTACTGCTGCTCTTTTTCTTAAGGGCATATCACAAGTACTCTTTGTCCCTCGAATGGATGTCAGGGCATCTCTCCAACTCAACTCAGATCACGAAAACACCTGTAAATATTGGAAATCTCCTTTGCGAAACATCAAATCATATGCAAATGTCTAGGTCTGACAGTTGGAACATTCTTTTGCCATCCAACGACGATCGTCAAAAAGGCCCGACCTGGAAAGGTTTGGGGGAGTCCGGACGTCTGAAATCCCGCAAATCAACACCAAACCTGCGAAGAACCGGCACCAAACTGATAAAATCCGATGGAGTTTGGACATCCATCACATCAGACTTGGACATCCCACACCAACATACCCCACCCGAAGCCCTTTTCCCCTGCTCCATCTCTCCCCTGTGCTTTGTATCTGCACACTCAGAGACCACCGCCACTCATGCCTTGCCGAACCCAGGACCTCCATTGCTCCAGCCAACGCATGCCCGCCTTTTCCTACGTCGCCATTTCTGTCAAAGCCCAGGTACAATCCGCCCCTGCCACTATCATCCATGGCGCACGCCATGCTCATCAGGTGTTTGCCCAAATGCCATAGCGGGATATTTTGGCGTTGTTGTTGTTGACTTAAAGGAAACACAATGGTTGTGTACTCGGTTAAGGAGAATGAATTATTGTGTGAAGCGTGATCGATAGTGTGGAGTTTCAAGGCATGAAGCGAAATGTAGCATTTTGGCAAAGTGTGCATGTTAGGTTCAACGAGCAAAATAACTACACGCCCTACAACATGGAAGTGATCCATGATGGTACACCATTCAAAAGGTTGTCAATAGGTATTGCGGTGTGATTGCACAAGTGGAACAAAAGTGGCTAAGTGACACGTTCATTTTGCATCATGTTTTCCTACTGTTATTTATAGTATTTTTAATCAATATAGCACTTTATGGAGTAATTCTAATGTCTTTTCTCTCTTAATATGCAAGATTTACATGAAGAGCGAGATTGCCGGCAGCTGGAATTTTGGACCTGAAAAAGCTACGTCAGAGATACCTATTATGCACAACTCCAAATGAGCTAAAATTTCACGGAGATTTGTTTTGGAATATATAAGAATTATTGAAGAAAAGATGTACCAGAGGGGGCCACCCAGGTGCCCACTAGGCACCATGGCGCGTCTGCCCCCCTAGCGCGCCGTGGTGGGTAGTGGGGTCCCTAGCCAGCCTCCGGTGCCCATCTTCTGGTATATAAGCCCATTTACCCTAAAAACATTAAGAAGTGGACTTTCGAGACAGAGCACCGCCGTCTCGAGGCGGAACTTGGGTAGGAGCACTTTTGCTCTCCGGCGGAGCGATCCCACCGGGGATACTTCCCTCCGGGAGGGGGAGATCGAAGTCATCGTCATCACCAACAACCATCTCATCGTGGGAGGATCAATCTTCATCAACATCTTCACCAGCACCATCTCATCTCGAAACCCTAGTTCATCTCTTGTGTCCAATCTTTTTATCAAAACCTCATATTGGTACCGGTAAATGACTAGTAGTGTTGATTACATCTTGTAGTTGATGCTAGTTGGTTTATTTGATGGAAGATTATATGTTTTGATCCATGATGCTATTTAATATCCTTCTGATCTTGAGCATTAATATGATTTGTGAGTAGTTGCTTTTGTTCTTGAGGACATGAGAGAAGTATTGTCATAAGTAATCATGTGAATTTGGTATACATTCGATATTTTGATGATGTGTATGTTGTGATTCCCTTAGTGGTGTTATGTGAACATCGACTACATGACACTTCATCATCTTTGGGCCTAAGGGAATGCATTGTGGAGTAGTTATTAGATGATGGGTTGCTAGAGTGACAGAAGCGTAAAACCTAGTTTATGCGCTATTCCATAAGGGGCTGATTTGGATCCATATGTTTAAGCTATGGTTAGATTTTATCTTAATTCATCTTTCGTAGTTGCGGATGCTTGCGAGTGGGGTTAATCATAAGTGGGAGGTTTGTTCAAGTAAGAACAACACCCAAGTACCGGTCCACCCACATATCAAATTATCAAAGTAGCGAACGTGAATCAAACAAACATGATGAAAGTGACTAGATGAAATTCCATGTGTCCTCGAGAACGTGTTACTTATTATAAGAGACTGTTCCGGTCTGTCCTTTGTAACAAAAAGGATTGGGCTACTTTGCTGCACCTTAGTTTACTATTGCTACTTATCACTTGTTACAAATTATCTTGCTATCAAACTACTCGTTATCGATAATTTCAGTGCTTGCAGACATTACCTTGCTGAAACCGCTTGTCATTTTCTTCTGCTCCTCGTTGGGTTCGACACTCTTATTTATAGAAAGGACTATAATTGATCCCATATACTTGTGGGTCATCACTAAGGTACATGTCACTCAAGAGCTAGTAAGTTTTGCTTCTTGTTGCTCTATGTGTTGATCATTTCATTAATTTGCCCAATGTTGCAACTTGTTGATCACGTTGATGCATTTTTCAATGTAGCTCAATGGCATAGCTATTAAAAATCATGTGCCTAGAAGAGGTTCAAGCTCGAGGAGAGGAAGTTTAAGATGAAGGGCGCTTTTAGAGCATCTTGCTGGGGAACGTAGCATGCAATTTCAAAATAATTCCTACGATCACACAAGACCTATCTAGGAGATGCGTAGCAACGAGAGGGGGAGAGTGTGTCCACGTACCCTCGTAGACTGAAAGCGGAAGTGTTAGCTTAACGCGGTTGATGTAGTCGAACGTCTTCGTGATCCAACCGATCAAGCACCGAACGTACGGCACCTCCGAGTTCTGCACACGTTCAGCTCGATGACGTCCCTCGAACTCTTGATCCAGCAAAGTGTCGAGGGAGAGTTTCGTCAGCATAGCGGCGTGGTGACGGTGATGGTGATGTGATCCGCGCTGGGCTTCGCCTAAGCACTACGACACTATGACCAGAGGAGTAAACTGTGGAGGGGGCACCGCACATGACTAAGAGAACAATTGATGATCTTTGGGGTGCCCCCCTTCCCCCGTATATAATGGAGGGGGGAGGAGGCCGCTGGCCTAGGGGCACGCCATGGGGGGGGGGGAATCGACTAGGACTCCTAGTCCAAGTCGGCTCCCCCTTCCTTCTCTTGGAGGTGGAAAGGGGGAAGGAGAGGGAGAGGGGAAAGGAAAGGGGGGTCGCGCCCCCTTCCCCTGGTCCAATTCAGACCGCCCATGGGGGGTGCCACCCCTTGTGGGCTTCCCTCTCTCCCCCCTATGGCCCATAGTGGCCCGTTACTTTCCCCGGGGGGTTCCGGTAACCCCTCGGTACTTCGATAAATATCTGAAACGCTCCGAAACCATTCCGGTGTCCAAATACTATCGTCCAATATATCAATATTTACCTCTCGACCATTTTGGGACTCCTCGTCATGTCCGTGATCTCATCCGGGACTCCGAACAATCTTCGGTCACCAAAAACACATAACTCATAATACAAATTGTCATCGAACGTTAAGCGTGCGGACCCTACGGGTTCGAGAACTATGTAGACATGACCGAGACACCTCTCCGGTCAATAAGAAACAACGGAACCTAGATGCTCATATTGGTTCCTACATATTCTACGAATATCTTTATCGGTCAAACCGCAATGACAAGATACGTCATTCCCTTTGTCATCGGTATGTTACTTGCCCGAGATTCGATCGTCGGTATCATGATACCTAGTTCAATCTCGTTACCGGCAAGTCTCATTACTCGTTCCATAATGCATCATCCCGTAACTAACTCATTAGTCACATTGCTTGCAAGGCTTGCCATGATGTGCATTACCGAGAGGGCCCAGAGATACCTCTCCGATACTTGGAGTGACAAATCCTAATCTCGATCTATGCCAACCCAACAAACACCTTCGGAGACACCTGTAGAGCATCTTTATAATCACCCAGTTACGTTGTGACGTTTGATAGCACACAAGGTGTTCCTCCGGTATTTGGGAGTTGCATAATCTCATAGTCAAAGGAACATGTATAAGTCATGAAGAAAGCAATAGCAATAAAACTGAATTATCAACATGCTAAGCTAACGGATGGGTCTTGTCCATCACATCATTCTCCTAATGATGTGATCTCGTTCATCAAATGACAACACATGTCTATGGCGAGAGAAGTTTAGTCAATGGGTCTGCCACATTCAGATCCGTATGTATTTTGCAAATTTCTATGTCTACAATGCTCTGCATGGAGCTACTCTAGCTAATTGCTCCCACTTTCAATATGTATCCAGATCGAGACTCGGAGTCATCCAAATCGGTGTTAAAGCTTGCATCGACGTAACTCTTTACAATGAACTCTTTATCACCTCCATAACCGAGAAATATTTCCTTAGTCCTCTAAGGATAATTTTGACCGTTGTCGAGTGATCTACTCCTGGATCACTATTGTACCCATTTGCCAAACTCATGGCAAGGTACACAATAGGTCTCATATACAACATGTCATACTTTATAGAATCTATGGCTGAGGCATAGGGAATGACTTTCATTCTCTCTCTATCTTCTGCCATGGTCGAGTTTTGATTCTTACTCAACTTCACACCTTACAACTTAGGCAAGAACTCCTTCTTTGACTGATTCATTTTGAACTCCTTCAAAAACTTATCAAGGTATGTACTCATCGAAAGTCTTATCAAGCGTCTTGATCTATCTTTATAGATCTTGATGCCCAATATGTAAGTAGCTTCACTGAGGTTTCTTTAGAAAAGTCCTTTCAAACACTCCTTTATGCTTTCCAGAAAATTCTACATCATTTCCGATCAACAATATGTCATTCACATATACTTATCAGAAAGGTTGTAGTGCTCCCACTCACTTTCTTGTAAATACATGCTTCACCGCAAGTCTGTATAAAACTATATGCTTTGATCAACTCATCAAAGCATATATTCCAACTCCGAGATGCTTGCACCAGTCCATAGATGGATCGCTGGAGTTTGCACACTTTGTTAGCACCTTTAGGATTGAGAAAAAACTTCTGGTTGCATCATATACAACTCTTCTTTAATAAATCCATTAAGGAATGCAGTTTTGACATCCATTTTCCAGATTTCATAAAATGCGGCAATTGCTAACATGATTCGGACAGACTGTAAGCATCGGTACGAGTGAGAAATCTCATCGTAGTCAACACCTTGAACTTGTCAAAAACCTTTTGCGACAATTCGAGCTTTGTAGATAGTAACACTACTATCAGCGTCTGTCTTCCTCTTGAAGATCCATTTATTCTCAATGGCTCGCCGATCATCGGGCAAGTTAATCAAAGTCCATACTTTGTTCTCATACATGGATCCTATCTCAGATTTCATGGCCTCAAGCCATTTATCGTAATCTGGGCTCATCATCGCTTCCTCATAGTGTAGGGGAACGTAGTAATTTCAAAAAAATTCTACGCACACGCAAGATCATGGTGATGCATAGCAACGAGAGGGGAGAGTGTTGTCCACGTACCCTCGTAGACCGAAAGCGGAAGCGTTAGCACAACGCGGTTGATGTAGTCGTACGTCTTCATGATCCGACCGATCCAAGTACCGAATGTACGGCACCTCCGAGTTCAGCACACGTTCAGCTCGATAACGTCCCTCGAACTCCGATCCAGCCGAGCTTTGAGGGAGAGTTCCGTCAGCACGACGGCGTGGTGACGATGATGATGTTCTACCGACGCAGGGCTTCGCCTAAGCACCGCTACGATATTATCGAGGTGGATTATGGTGGAGGGGGGCACCGCACACGGCTAAGAGATCAAGAGATCAATTGTTGTCCCTTTGGGGTGCCCCCTGCCCCCATATATAAAGGAGCAAGGGGGGAGGCGGCCGGCCTAGGAGGAGGGCGCACCAAGGGGGGAGTCCTACTCCCACCGGGAGTAGGACTCCTCCTTTCCTTGTTGGAGTAGGAGAAGGGAAGGGAGAAGGAGAAGGAAGGAAGGGGGCGCCCCCTCCCTAGTCCAATTCGGACTAGTCCATGGGGAGGGGTGCGGCCACCCTTTGGGGCCTTTCTCTCCTTTCCCGTATGGCCCAATACGAATTCCCGTAACTCTCCGGTACTCCGAAAAATATCCGAATCACTCGGAACCTTTCCGATGTACGAATATAGTCGTCCAATATATCGATCTTTACGTCTCGACCATTTTGAGACTCCTCGTCATGTCCCTGATCTCATACGGGACTCCGAACTCCTTCGGTACATCAAAACACATAAACTCATAATATAACCGTCATCTAACTTTAAGTGTGCGGATCCTACGGGTTCGAGAACTATGTAGACATGACCGAGACACGTCTCCGGTCAATAACCAATAGCGGAACCTGGATGCTCATATTGGCTCCCACATATTCTACGAAGATCTTTATCGGTCAAACCGCATAACAACATACGTTGTTCCCTTTGTCATCGGTATGTTACTTGCCCGAGATTCGATCGTCGGTATCTCAATACCTAGTTCAATCTCGTTACGGGTAAGTTTCTTTACTCGTTCCGTAATACATCATCCCGCAACTAACTCATTAGTTGCAATGCTTGCAAGGCTTTAAGTGATGTGCATTACCAAGTGGGCCCAGAGATACCTCTCCGACAATCGGAGTGACAAATCCTAATCTCGAAATACGCCAACCCAACAAGTACCTTCGGAGACACCTGTAGAGCACCTTTATAATCACCCAGTTACATTGTGACGTTTGGTAGCACACAAAGTGTTCCTCCGGTAAACGGGAGTTGCATAATCTCATAGTCATAGGAACATGTATAAGTCATGAAGAAAGCATTAGCAACATACTAAACGATCGTGTGCTAAGCTAACGGAATGGGTCAAGTCAATCACATCATTCTCCTAATGATGTGATCCCGTTAATCAAATGACAACTCATGTCTATGGCTAGGAAACATAACCATCTTTGATCAACGAGCTAGTCAAGTAGAGGCATACTAGTGACACTCTGTTTGTCTATGTATTCACACATGTATTATGTTTCCGGTTAATACAATTCTAGCATGAATAATAAACATTTATCATGAAATAAGGAAATAAATAATAACTTTATTATTGCCTCTAGGGCATATTTCCTTCAGTCTCCGACTTGCACTAGAGTCAATAATCTAGATCACGTCGCCATGTGATTTAACATCAATAGTTCACATCACCATGTGATTAGCGCCCATAGTTCACATCGTCATGTGACCAACACCCAAAGGGTTTACTAGAGTCAATAATCTAGTTCACATCGCTATGTGATTAACACCCAAAGAGTACTAAGGTGTGATCATGTTTTGCTTGTGAGAGAAGTTTAGTCAACGGGTCTGCCATATTCAGATCCGTATGTATTTTGCAAATTTCTATGTCTACAATGCTCTGCACGGAGCTACTTTAGCTAATTGCGCCCACTTGCAATATGTATCCAGATTAAGACTTAGAGTCATCCGGGCCAGTGCCAAAACTTGTATCGACGTAACCCTTTACGACGAACCTTTTTGTCACCTCCATAATCGAGAAACATATCCTTATTCCACTAAGGATAATTTTGACCGCTGTCCAGTGATCTACTCCTAGATCACTATTGTACTCCCTTGCCAAAATCAGTGTAGGGTATACAATAGATCTGGTACATAGCATGGCATACTTTATAGAACCTATGGCTGAGGCATAGGGAATGACTTTCATTCTCTTTCTATCTTCTGCCGTGGTCGGGCTTTGAGTCTTACTCAATTTCACACTTGTAACACAGGCAAGAACTCTTTCTTTGACTGTTCCATTTTGAACTACTTCAAAATCTTGTCAAGGTATGTACTCATTGAAAAAACTTATCAAGCGTTTTGATCTATCTCTATAGATCTTGATGCTCAATATGTAAGCAGCTTCACCGAGGTCTTTCTTTGAAAAACTCCTTTCAAACACTCCTTTATGCTTTGCAGAATAATTCTACATTATTTCCGATCAACAATATGTCATTCACATATACTTATCAGAAATGTTGTAGTGCTCCCACTCACTTTCTTGTAAATACAGGCTTCACCGCAAGTCTGTATAAAACTATATCCTTTGATCAACTTATCAAAGCGTATATTCCAACTCCGAGATGCTTGCACCAGTCCATAGATGGATCGCTGGAGCTTGCATATTTTGTTAGCACCTTTAGGATTGACAAAACCTTCTGGTTGCATCATATACAACTCTTCTTTAATAAATCCATTAAGGAATGCAGTTTTGTTTATCCATTTGCCAGATTTCATAAAATGCGGCAATTGCTAACATGATTCGGACAGACTTAAGCATAGATACGAGTGAGAAACTCTCATCGTAGTCAACACCTTGAACTTGTCGAAAACCTTTTTGCGACAATTCTAGCTTTGTAGATAGTAACACTACTATCAGCGTCCGTCTTCCTCTTGAAGATCCATTTAATCTCAATGGCTCGCCGATCATTGGGCAAGTCAATCAAAGTCCATACTTTGTTCTCATACATGGATCTCATCTCAGATTTCATGGCCTCAAGCCATTTCGCGGAATCTGGGCTCATCATCGCTTCCTCATAGTTCGTAGGTTCGTCATGGTCAAGTAACATGACCTCCAGAACAGGATTACCGTACCACTCTGGTGCGGATCTCACTCTGGTTTACCTACGAGGTTCGGTAGTAACTTGATCTGAAGTTACATGATCATCATCATTAGCTTCCTCACTAATTGGTGTAGGAGTCACAGGAACAGATTTCTGTGATGTACTACTTTCCAATAAGGGAGCAGGTACAGTTACCTCATCAAGTTCTACTTTCCTCCCACTCACTTCTTTCGAGAGAAACTCCTCTAGAAAGGATCCATTCTTAGCAACGAATGTCTTGCCTTCGGATCTGTGATAGAAGGTGTACCCAACAGTCTCCTTTGGGTATCCTATGAAGACACATTTTCCGATTTGGGTTTGAGCTTATCAGGATGAAAATTTTTCACATAAGCATCGCAACCCCAAACTTTAAGAAACGACAACTTTGGTTTCTTGCCAAACCATAGTTCATAAGGCGTCATCTCAACGGATTTAGATGGTGCCCTATTTAATGTGAATGCATCTGTCTCTAATGCATAACCCCAGAACGATAGTGGTAAATCGGTAAGAGACATCATAGATTGCACTATATCCAATAAAGTACGGTTATGACGTTCGGACACACCATTATGCTGTGGTGTTCCAGGTGGCACGAATTTGTGAAACTATTCCACATTGTTTTAATTGAAGACCAAACTCGTAACTCAAATATTTGTCTCCGCGATCAGATCGTAGAAACTTTATTTTCTTGTCACGATGATTTTCCACTTCACTCTGAAATTCTTTGAACTTTTCAAATGTTTCAGACTTATGTTTCATCAAGTAGATATACCCATATCTGCTCAAATCATCTGTGAAGGTCAGAAAATAACGATACCCGCCGCGAGCCTCAACACTCATCGGATCGCATACATCAGTATGTATTATTTCCAATAAGCCAGTTGCTTGCTCCATTGTTCCGGAGAACGGAGTTTTAGTCATCTTGCCCATAAGGCATGGTTCGCAAGCATCAAGTGATTCATAATCAAGTGATTCCAAAATCCCATCAGCATGGAGTTTCTTCATGCGCTTTACACCAATATGACCTAAACGGCAGTGCCACAAATAAGTTGCACTATCATTATTAACTTTGCATCTTTTGGCTTCAATATTATGAATATGTGTATCACTACGATCGAGATCCAACGAACCATTTTCATTGGGTGTGTAACCATATAAGGTTTTATTCATGTAAACAGAACAACAATTATTCTCTAACTTAAATGAATAACCGTATTGCAATAAACATGATCAAATCATATTCATGCTCAACGCAAACACCAAATAACACCTATTTAGGTTCAATACTAATCCCGAAAGTATAGGGAGTCTGCGATGATGATCATATCAATCTTGGAACCACTTCCAACACACATCGTCACTTCACCCTTAACTAGTCTCTGTTTATTCTGCAACTCCCGTTTCGAGTTACTAATCTTAGCAACTGAACTAGTATCAAATACTGAGGGGTTGCTATAAACACTAGTAAAGTACACATCAATAACATGTATATCAAATATACCTTTGTTCACTTTGCCATCCTTCTTATCTGCCAAATACTTGGGCCAGTTCCGCTTCCAGTGACCAGTTCCTTTGCAGTAGAAGCACTCAATCTCAGGCTTAGGTCCAGACTTGGGCTTCTTCACTTGAGCAGCAACTCGCTTGCCGTTCTTCTTGAAGTTCCCCTTCTTCCCTTTGCCCTTTTCTTGAAACTAGTGGTCTTGTCAACCATCAACACTTGATGTTTTTCTTGATTTCTACCTTCGTCGATTTCAGCATCACGAAGAGCTTGGGAATCGTTTCCGTTATCCCTTGCATATTATAGTTAATCACGAAGTTCTAGTAACTTGGTGATAGTGACTAGAGAACTCTGTCAATCACTATCTTATCTGGAAGATTAACTCCCACTTGATTCAAGTGATTGTAGTACTCAGACATTCTGAGCACATGCTCACTAGCTGAGCAATTCTCCTCCATCTTGTAGGCAAAGTACTGTCAGAGGTCTCATACCTCTCGACACGGGCATGAGTATGAAATACCAATTTCAACTCTTAGAACATCTTATATGCTGTGTGGCGTTCAAAACATTTTTGAAGTCCCGGTTCTAAGCCGTAAAGCATGGTGCACTAAACTATCAAGTAGTCATCATACCGAGCTTTTCTCAAATGTTCATAACGTCTGCATCTGCTCCTGCAATAGGTCTGTCACCTAGCGGTGCATCAAGGACATAAAACTTCTGTGCAGCAATGAGGTTAATCCTCATATCACGGACCATGTCCGCATCATTGCTACTAACATCTTTCAACTTAGTTTTCTCTAGGAACATATTAAAATAAAACAGGGGAGCAAAACGCGAGCTATTGATCTACAACATAGATATGCTAATACTACCAGGACTAAGTTCATGATAAATTTAAGTTCAATTAATCATATTACTTAAGAACTCCCACTTAGATAGACATCCCTCTAATCTTCTAAGTGATCACGTGATCCATATCAACTAAACCATGTCCGATCATCACGTGACATGGAGTAGTTTCAATGGTGAACATCACTATGTTGATCATATCTATTATATGATTCACGCTCGACCTTTCGGTCTCCGTGTTCCGAGGCCATATCTGTTATATGCTAGGCTCGTCAAGCTTAACCTGAGTATTCCGCGTGTGCAACTGTTTTGCACCCGTTGTATTTGAACGTAGAGCCTATCACACCCGATCATCACGTGGTGTCTCAGCACGAAGAACTTTCGCAACGGTGCATACTCAGGGAGAACACTTATACTTTGATAATTTAGTGAGGGATCATCTTATAATGCTACCGTCAATCAAAGCAAGATAAGATGCATAAAAGATAAACATCACATGCAATCAATATAAGTGATATGATATGGCCATGATCATCTTGTGCTTGTGATCTCCATCTCCGAAGCACCGTCATGATCACCATCGTCACCGGCGCGACACCTTGATCTCCATCGTAGCATCGTTGTCGTCTCGCCAATCTTATGCTTCTACGACTATCGCTACCGCTTAGTGATAAAGTAAAGCATTACAGGGCGATTGCATTGCATACAATAAAGCGACAACCATATGGCTCCTGCCAGTTGCCGATAACTCGGTTACAAAACATGATCATCTCTCATACAATAAAATTTAGCATCATGTCTTGACCATATAACATCACAACATGCCCTGCAAAAACAAGTTAGACGTCCTCTACTTTGTTGTTGCAAGTTTTACGTGGCTGCTACTGGGCTTAGCAAGAACCGTTCTTACCTACGCATCAAAACCACAACGATAGTTTGTCAAGTTGCTGCTGTTTTAACCTTCGCAAGGACCAGGCGTAGCCACACTCGGTTCAACTAAAGTTGGAGAAACTGACACCCGCCAGCTACCTGTGTGCAAAGCACGTCGGTAGAACCAGTCTCGCTTAAGCGTACGCGTAATGTCGGTCCGGGCCGCTTCATCCAACAATACCGCCTAACCAAAGTATGACATGCTGGTAAGCAGTATGACTGATATCGCCCACAACTCACTTGTGTTCTACTCGTGCATATAACATCAACGCATAAAACCAGGCTCGGATGCCACTGTAGGGGAACGTAGTAATTTCAAAAAAATTCTACGCACACGCAAGATCATGGTGATGCATAGCAACGAGAGGGGAGAGTGTTGTCCACGTACCCTCGTAGACTGAAAGCGGAAGCGTTAGCACAACGCGGTTGATGTAGTCGTACGTCTTCACGATCCGACCGATCCAAGTACCGAACATACGACACCTCCGAGTTCAGCACACGTTCAGCTCGATGACGTCCCTCGAACTCCGATCCAGCCGAGCTTTGAGGGAGAGTTTCGTCAGCACGACGGCGTGGTGACGATGATGATGTTCTACCGACGCAGGGCTTCGCCTAAGCACCGCTACGATATTATCGAGGTGGATTATGGTGGAGGGGGCACCGCACACGGCTAAGAGATCAAGAGATCAATTGTTGTCCCTTTGGGGTGCCCCCTGCCCCCGTATATAAAGGAGCAAGGGGGGAGGCGGCCGGCCAAGGAGGAGGGCGCGCCAAGGGGGGAGTCCTACTACCACCGGGAATAGGACTCCTCCTTTCCTTGTTGGAGTAGGAGAAGGGAAGGGAGAAGGAGAAGGAAGGAAGGGGGCGCCCCCCTCCCTAGTCCAATTCGGACTAGTCCATGGGGAGGGGTGCGGCCACCCTTTGGGGCCTTTCTCTCCTTTCCCGTATTGCCCATTAAGGCCCAATGCGAATTCCCGTAACTCTCCAGTACTCCGAAAAATATCCGAATCACTCGGAACCTTTCCGATGTACGAATATAGTCGTCCAATATATCGATCTTTACGTCTTGACCATTTCGAGACTCCTCGTCATGTCCCTAATCTCATCCGGGACTCCGAACTCCTTCGGTACATCAAAACACATAAACTCATAATATAACCGTCATCTAACTTTAAGCGTGCGGATCCTACGGGTTCGAGAACTATGTAGACATGACCGAGACACGTCTCCGGTCAATAACCAATAGCGGAACCTAGATGCTCATATTGGCTCCCACATATTCTACGAAGATCTTTATCGGTCAAACCGCATAACAACATACGTTGTTCCCTTTGTCATGGGTATGTTACTTGCTCGAGATTCGATCGTCGGTATCTCAATACCTAGTTCAATCTCGTTACGGGCAAGTTTCTTTACTCGTTCCGTAATACATCATCCCGCAACTAACTCATTAGTTGCAATGCTTGCAAGGCTTTAAGTGATGTGCATTACCAAGTGGGCCTAGAGATACCTCTCCGACAATCGGAGTGACAAATCCTAATCTCGAAATACGCCAACCCAACAAGTACCTTCGGAGACACCTGTAGAGCACCTTTATAATCACCCAGTTACATTGTGACGTTTGGTAGCACACAAAGTGTTCCTCCGGTAAACGGGAGTTGCATAATCTCATAGTCATAGGAACATGTATAAGTCATGAAGAAAGCATTAGCAACATACTAAACGATCGTGTGCTAAGCTAACGGAATGGGTGAAGTCAATCACATCATTCTCCTAATGATGTGATCCCGTTAACCAAATGACAACTCATGTCAATGGCTAGGAAACATAACCATCTTTGATCAACGAGCTAGTCAAGTAGAGGCATACTAGTGACACTCTGTTTGTCTATGTGCTCACACATGTATTATGTTTCCGGTTAATACAATTCTAGCATGAATAATAAACATTTATCATGAAATAAGGAAATAAATAATAACTTTATTATTGCCTCTAGGGCATATTTCCTTCACATAGTTCATAGGTTCGTCATGGTCTAGTAACATGACTTCCAGAATAGGATTACCGTACCACTCTGGTGTGGAACGTGCTCTGGTTGACCTACGAGGTTCGGTAGTAATTTGATCTGAAGTTTCATGATCATTATCATTAGCTTCCTCACTAGTTGGTGCAGGCATCACGGGAACGATTTTCTGTGATGAGCTACTTTCCAATTCGAGAAAACGTACAATTACCTCATCAAGTTCTACTTTCCTCCCACTCACTTTTTTCGAGAGAAACTCCTTCTCTAGAAAAGATTCATTCTTAGCAACAAAGATCTTGCCTTCGGATCTGTGATAGAAGGTGTACCCAATAGTTTCTTTTGGGTATCCTATGAAGATGCACTTCTCCGATTTGGGTTCGAGCTTATCAGGCTGAAGCCTTTTCACATATGCATCGCAACCCCAAACTTTAAGAAACGACAGCTTAGGTTTCTTGCTAAACCACAGTTCATATGGTGTCGTCTCAACGGATTTAGACGGTGCCCTATTTAACGTGAATGCAGCTGTCTCTAATGCATAACCCCAAAACGATAGTGGTAAATCGGTAAGAGACATCATAGATCGCACCATATCTAATAAAGTACGGTTACAACGTTCAGACACACCATTATGCTGTGGTGTTCCAGGTGGCGTGAGTTGTGAAACTATATGAACTGTAGAAACTTTATTCATCTCCGCGATCAGACCGTAGAAACTTTATTTTCTTGTTACGATGATTCTCCACTTCACTCTGAAATTCTTTGAACTTTTCATCAGACTTGTGTTTCATCAAGTAGATATACCCATATCTACTCAAATCATCTGTGAAGGTCAGAAAATAACGATTCCCGCCGCGAACCTCAACACTCATCGGTATGTATTCTTTCCAATAAGTCAGTGGCTCGCTCCACTTTTCCGGAGAACGGAGTTTTAGTCATCTTGCCCATGAGGCATGGTTCGCAAGTATCAAATGATTCATAATCAAGTGATTCCAAAAGTCCATCCGCATGGAGTTTCTTCATGCGATTTACACCAATATGACCTAAACGGCAGTGCCACAAATATGTTGCACTATCATTATCAACTTTGCATCTTTTGGCATCAATATTATGAATATGTGTATCATTATGATCGAGATTCAATAAACCATTCACATTGGGTGTATGGCCATAGAAGGTTTTATTCATGTAAATAGAACAGCAATTATTCTCTGACTTAAATGAATAACCGTATTGCAATAAACATGATCAAATCATATTTATGCTTAACGCAAACACCAAATAACATTTATTTAGGTTCAACACTAATCCCGAAGGTAGAGGGAGTGTGCGATGGTGATCTTATAAACCTTGGAATCACTTCCAACACACATCATCACCTTGCCCTTAACTAGCCTCTGTTCATTTTGCAACTCCTGTTTTGAGTTACTAATCCTAGCAACTGAACCGGTATCAAATACCCAGGGGTTACTATGAACACTAGTAAAGTACACATCAATAACATGTATATAAAATATACCTTTGTTCACTTTGCCATCCTTCTTATCCGCCAAGTATCCAGGGCAGTTCCACTTCCAGTGACCATTTCCTTTGTAGTAGAATCACTCAGTTTCAGGCTTGGGTCTAGCTTTGGGATTCTTCATGGGAGTAGCAACTTGCTTGCAATTCTTCTTGAAGTTCCCTATCTTTCCCTTGCCTTTTTTCTTGAAACTAGTGGTCTTATTAATCATCAACACTTGATGCTCTTTCTTGATTTCTACCTTCCCCGATTTCAGCATCACGAAGAGCTCGGGAATCATTTTCGTCATCCCTTGCAAATTATAGTTCATCACAAAGTTCTAGTAGCTTCCTGATAGTGACTAGAGAATTCTGTCAATCACTATCTTATATGGAAGATTAACTCCCACTTGATTCAAGCAATCGTAGTACCCAGACATTCTGAGTACATGCTCACTGGCTGAGCTATTCTCCTCCATCTTGTAGGCAAAGTACTTGTCAGAGGTCTCATACCTCTCGACACGGGCATGAGTCTGCAATACCAATTTCAACTCTTGGAACATCTCATATGCTCTGTGGCGTTTCAAAACATTTTTGAAGTCCCGATTCTGAGCCGTAAAGCATGGTGCACTAAACTATCAAGTAGTCTTCATACCGAGCTTGCAAAACGTTCATAACGTCTGCATCTACTCCTGCAACGGGTTTGTCACCTAGTGGTGCATCAATGACATAATTCTTCTGTGCAGCAATGAGGATAATCCTCAGATCACGGACCTAGTCCGCATCATTGCTACTATCATCTTTCAACTTAGTTTTCTCTAGGAACATATCAAAAATAAAACAGGGGAGCTATACGCGAGCTATTGATCTACAACATAGATATGCAAATACTATCAGGACTAAGTTCATGATAAATTAAGTTTAATTAATTATATTACTTAAGAACTCCCACTTAGATAGACATCCCTCGAGTCATCTAAATGATCACGTGATCCATTATCAACTAAACCATGTCCGATCATCACGTGAGATGGAGTAGTTTTGAATGGTGAACATCTCTATGTTGATCATATCTACTATATGATTCACGTTCGACCTTTCGGTCTCCAGTGTTCCGAGGCCATGTCTGTACATGCTAGGCTCGTCAAGTTTAACCCGAGTATTCCGCACGTGCAAAACTGTCTTGCACCCATTGTATGTGAACGTAGAGCTTATCACACCCGATCATCACGTGGTATCTCGGCACGACAAACTGTCGCAACGGTGCATACTCAGGGAGAACACTTATACCTTGAAATTTTAGTGACGGATCATCTTATAATGCTACCGCCGTACTAAGCAAAATAAGATGCATAAAAGATAAACATCACATGCAATCAAAATATGTGACATGATATGGCCATCATCATCTTGTGCCTTTCATCTCCATCTCCAAAGGACCGTCATGATCTCCATCGTCACCGGCTTGACACCTTGATCTCCATCATAGCGTCATTGTCGTCTCTCCAACTATTGCTTCTACAACTATCGCTAACGCATAGTGATAAAGTAAAGAAATTAAATGGCGCTTGCATTTCATACAATAAAGCGACAACCATAAGGCTCCTGCCAGTTGCCGATAACTTTTACAAAACATGATCATCTCATACAATAACGTATATCACATCATGTCTTGACCATATCACATCACAACATGCCCTACAAAAACAAGTTAGACGTCATCTACTTTGTTGTTGCAAGTTTTACTCGGCTGCTACGGGCTTCTAGTAAGAACCGTTCTTACCTACGCATCAAAACCACAACGATGTTTCGTCAACTTTGCCGTTTTAACCTTCAACAAGGACCGGCCATAGTCAAATTTGATTCAACTAAAGTTAGAGAAACATACACCCGCCAGCCACCTTTATGCAAAACAAGTTGCATGTCTATCGGTGGAACCGGTCTCAAGAACGTGGTCATGTAAGGTTGGTCCAGGCCGCTTCATCTGACAATACCGCCGAATCAAAATAAGACGTTGGTGGTAAGCAGCATGACTATGATCGCCCACAACTCTTTGTGTTCTACTCATGCATATCATCTACGCATAGACCTGGCTCGGATGCCATTGTTGGGGAACGTAGCATGCAATTTCAAAAAAAAAAATCTACGATCACGCAAGATCTATCTAGGAGATGCATAGCAACGAGAGGGGCAGAGTGTGTCCACGTACCCTCGTAGACCGAAAGCGGAAGCGTTAGCTTAACGCGGTTGACGTAATCGAACGTCTTCGCGATCCAACCGATCAAGCACCGAACGTACGGCACCTCCGAGTTCTGCACACGTTCAGCTCGATGACGTCCCTCGAACTCTTGATCCAGCAAAGTGTCGAGGGAGAGTTTCGTCAGCACGACGGCGTGGTGATGGTGATGTGATCCGCGCAGGGCTTCACCTAAGCACTACGACGCTATGATCGGAGGAGTAAACTGTGGAGGGGGCACTGCACACGGCTAAGAGAACAACTGATGATCTTTGGGGTGCCCCCTGCCCCCGTATATAAAGGAGGAGGGGAGGAGATCGCCGACCCTAGGGGGCGCGCCATGGGAGGGAAACCGACTAGGACTCCTAGTCCAAGTCGCCCCCTTCCTTCTCTTGGAGGTGGAAAGGGGGAGGAGAGGGAGAGGGGAAAGGAAAGGGGGGCCGTGATACGTCCATTTTGCATCATGCTTTTATATTGATATTTATTGCATTATGGGCTGTTATTACACATTCTGTCACAATACTTATGCCTATTCTCTCTTATTTTACAAGGTTTACATAAGGAGGGAGAATGCCGGTAGCTGGAATTCTGGGCTGGAAAAGGAGCAAATATTAGAGACCTATTCTGAACAACTCCAAAAGTCCTAAAACTCCACGAAAGTTGTTTTCGGAAATAATAAAAAATACTGAGCGGAAGAAATACCAGAGGGGGCCCACACCCTGGCCACGAGGGTGGGGGCGCGCCCCCTGCCTCGTGGGCCCCCTGTTGGCCCTCTGATGCCCATCTTCTGCTATATGAAGTCTTTCGTCCGAAGAAAAATCATAAGCAAGCTTTCGGGACGAGACTCCGCCGCCACGAGGCGGAACCTTGGCGGAACCAATCTAGGGCTCCGGCAGAGCTGTTCTGCCGGGGACACTTCCCTCCGGGAGGGGGAAATCATCGCCATCGTCATCACCAACGCTCCTCTCATCAGGAGAGGGCAATCTCCATCAACATCTTCACCAGCACCATCTCCTCTCAAACCCTAGTTCATCTCTTGTATCCAATTCTTGTCTCTAAGTCTGGGATTGGTACCTGTTGGTTGCTAGCAGTGTTGATTACTCCTTGTAGTTGATGCTAGTTGGTTTATTTGGTGGAAGATCATATGTTCAGATCCTATATGCATATTAATACCCCTCTCATTATGAACATGAATATGCTTTGTGAGTAGTTACGTTTGTTCCTGAGGACATGGGAGAAGTCTTGCTATTAGTAGTCATGTGAATTTGGTATTCGTTCGATATTTTGATGAGATGTATGTTGTCTATCCTCTAGTGGTGTTATGTGAACGTCGACTACATGACACTTCACCATTATTTCGGCCTAGAGTAAGGCATTGGGAAGTAATAAGTAGATGATGGGTTGCTAGAGTGACAGAAGCTTAAACCCTAGTTTATGCGTTGCTTCGTAAGGGGCTGATTGAGATCCATATGTTTCATGTTATGGTTAGGTTTACCTTAATACTTTTATTGTAGTTGCGGATGCTTGCAATAGAGGTTAATCATAAGTGGGATGCTTGTCCAAGTAAGGGCAGCACCCGAGCACTGGTCCACCCACATATCAAATTATCAAAGTACCGAACGCGAAACATATGAACGTGATGAAAACTAGCTTGACGATAATTCCCATGTGTCCTCGGGAGCGCTTTTCCTTATATAAGAGTTTGTCCAGGCTTGTCCTTTGCTACAAAAAGGATTGGGCCACCTTACTGCACTTTATTTAATTTTGTTACTTGTTGCTCGTTACAATTATCTTATCACAAAACTATCTGTTACCTATAATTTCAGTGCTTGCAGAGAATACCTTGCTGAAAACCGCTTATCATTTCCTTCTTCTCCTCGTTGGGTTCGACACTCTTACTTATCGAAAGGACTACGATAGATCCCTATACTTGTGGGTCATCAAGACTCTTTTCTGGCGCCGTTGCCGGGGAGTGAAGCGCCTTTGGTAGGTGGAATTTGGTAAGGAAAAATTTATATAGTGTGCTGAAATTTACTGTCACTTGTTACTATGGAAAGTAATCCTCTGAGGGGCTTGTTCGGGGTATCTTCACCCCGACCAGTAGAGCAAAGAGTTGCTCCTCAACCTACTGAACCTATTGAAAATGAAAATGTCTACTTTGCGATTCCTTCGGGTATGTTAGAAAAACTGCTAGCTAATCCTTATGCAGGAGATGGAACAATGCATCCTGATGAGCACCTAATATATGTGGATGAAGTTTGTGGATTATTTAAGCTTGCAGGTGTGCCCGATGATGTTATTAAGAAGAAGGTCTTCACTTTATCTTTGAAGGGAGATGCATTGACATGGTATAGGCTATGTGATGATACGGGATCATGGAACTACAAACGATTGAAATTGGAATTTCATCAGAAGTTTTATCCTATGCATCTTGTTCATCGTGATCGCAATTATATATATAATTTTTGGCCTCGCGAAGGATAAAGCATCGCTCAAGCTTGGGGGAGGCTTAAATCAATGTTATATTCATGCCCCAATCATGAGCTTCCAAGAGAAATAATTATTCAAAAAATTTATGCTCGGCTTTCTGATAACAATCGCACCATGCTCGATACTTCTTGTGTTGGCTCTTTTATGATGAAGACTATTAATTCAAATGGGATTTATTGTAAAGAATTAAACGCAACTCTGAAGATTGGGACCTCGATGAAGGTAAGGAGTCAGGTATGACACCTAAGTTTGATTGTGTTAAATCTTTTATGGATACCGATGTTTTCCGTAAATTTAGCACTAAATATGGACTTGACTCTGAGATAGTAGCTTCTTTCTGTGAATCTTTTGCTACTCATGTTGATCTCCCTAAAGAGAAGTGGTTTAAATATCATCCTCCCATAGAAGTAAAAGTAGCTGCACCTATTAAAGTTGAAGAAAAGACTATCACTTATAATGATCCTATTGTTCCTACTGCTTATGTTGAAAAACCACCTTTCCCTGTTAGAATAAAGGATCATGCTAAAGCTTCAGCTGTGGTTCGTAAAAGCAATATTAGAACATACACACCTCCTGAGCAAGTTAAAGTTGAACCTAATATTGCTATTGTTAAAGATCTCTTGTATGATAATATTGATGGGCATGTTATTCATTTCCGTGATGAAACTGCTAGAATTGCCAAACCTTGTGCTAAAGATAAACATAGACCTGTGGTAGGCATGCCTTTTATTTCTGTTAAAATAGGAGATCATTGTTATCATGGCTTATGTGATATGGGTGCTAGTGCTATACCTCATGACTTATACAAAGAAATTATGCATGATATTGCACCTGCTGAGATAGAAGATATTGATGTTACCATCAAGCTTGCCAATAGAGATACCATATCACCCATTGGAATTGTTAGAGATGTTGAAGTCTTGTGTGGGAAAACTAAATATCCTGCTGATTTTCTTGTTCTTGGTTCCCCACAAGATAGCTTTTGTCCCATTATATTTGGTAGACCCTTCTTGAACACTGTTAATGCTAGGATAGACTGCGAAAAGGATGTTGTTACTATTGGTTTAGGTGATAAGTTTAATTTCTCTAAATTTCGTAGACAACACTGTCGTGGAATTGTCACGGCAGTTGTCCTAGGGTGAGAACTTAGTCGTGAGGCCAGCGCATCTATGTAGTAGCTTGAGAGGGGTTGATTGGGATGAGAGATGCAGGGCGGATCAACGCACAAGACAAGGATTTAGACAGCTTTGGGCCCCGGGAAACATCATCCGGTAACAACCCTACATGTTGTTTGTGGCTAGGTCTCATTATCATCACGTGGGATACGCCGTAAACCGGCGCTTGGTGTCTAGCCCTAGAAATTGTTTCTTCTTGCTTGTCTCTTGTCCCCCTTTGGGGAGCCCTGCCCCTCCTTATATATGTTGAAGGGGCGGGTTACATGTGGAGTCCTATTAGGATTAGGACTAGTCTATCTCTAATACAAACCGGATACAAGTCCAGGTCTTAACTCCTTGTAAGACAAATATTCCTCACGCCTTTCCTTGTAAACCGGCCCACCATAGTATGAATCGGCCTTCATGAACTGCCCGTTGGGCCACCGGGTTTTGTCGCTCCTTTGACCCGCCTGCCGGATTACCAATGAATCGTAAACCGCCAGGTCCAAACGGGTCGCCAGTGAATCGTCAAGTCTCAGCCGGGTCTGAAGTAAACCGCCAAGTCCGGCCGGGTTATACTTCCGGCCGGTTTACACCGCGGGGTATATCCCCGACATTAGCCCCCAGTTTAATTTGGATTTATCCATGTTAAACTGATCCTGTAAAACAAACACAAGAACAAATTTGACAGATTATGCTCCGGGTTAAGAATTCTTGTAAACCGGCATCTGATCATCCTTAAGTCCTTGTCATTTCCTCCTTCTAGAAAATCCGGGTCAACAAGCCAGCTTCATACTCAATTTGCTGACATTGGTTTCTCACAGAGAAATATTGTGAAGAATAATCCACTTGAGTCGGCCTCCAAAGCTCCGGTTTAAGAAATATGGGTCTTGAAATACTCATCTGATATTCAGCCAGTTTGAAGATGTAAAAACTTGCCAGTTTAATATTACCAAAATTACCGGTTTGTAAATATGGATGGCACCGAGTCATAATTGTTATCGACGCCGGGTCATAATTGTTGCAGACACCGGGTCAATCTGGTTTGCTCAGAACTGAGAATTTGAAGATTTTTCTCCCTTATATCCATATTACCTGTAGCCCCCAAGTCTTGAGCAGAACAAAGTGATGGCTTAAGACTTGTTTCCATATAATTACTGCCACTTTGAAGAAACCCATGTTGTTCATCTCAGCCACTATTTAAAACTGAATACTCCATATATGTAGCCCCCAAGTGCCGGGTCATTATGCAATAATGAGCAGGGACTTTATAAATATGATCATGTAGATTTGAACCATAACGTGTAGCCCCCAAGGGCCGCCTCAGTAAGATAATATTGAGCTGGTACTTTATATATACTTCTTTGAAAAGAACATCATATAATGTAACCCCCACCATGGGGCTTGAACCCACGTCCACAAGGTTAAGAGCTTTGTGCTTTACCAACTGAGCAATGGACCTTTCAATATAATGATTTTAAGACTTGTGTACCTTGAATTGTTGACAGGAACAATTGGTAGCCCCCAAGGGCCGGCTCATTATGATGTGATGAGTCGGGTCTTCAATAAGGCCAATAAAAAATGACTTTGCATTAGCCCCCAAGTGTCATGGTGCATGCTTGCAGCGACATGAGACTTGCATGTAATCTCAATTTGAATAATGTAGCCCCCAAGTGCCGGGTCGTAAACCTGCAGCGACTCGGGACTATTCCTTGCATTGTAGAATAAATCATATCCTTTGATAAAATAATAGCCATTGCGCTAAAGCGACTTTGAAAACCTCAATAATACCGGTTATTAATAACCATAATAAAATCCAGCCATGTTGGCTATTCAAGATAATATAATCCGGTATGAAAACCTTATTCATTCAATATCATAATGAAAATTCAGCCAAGTTTGGCTATTTGAATAATATAACCCAATGATTTATAAGCGCATGATTCCAATGGCGCAATCCAAATATATACTGGCGACTTATAGTCCAAAGCCAGGCCGGTTTAATAAACACCGGATAATTTCTCATCATACTGGCAACATATAGTCGAAAGCCAGGCCGGGTTAATAAACGCCGGTGATTTATAATCATGCTTTATTCAACCTGTTTCTGCATACAACAAGTTTAAAGTGTCCTGGCGGTTTACCGCCGGACGGGTCATAATGCCCAACATATAACCCGGGTTTATAACCAAGGGCGCAATTAAGAATAATCAAATATGAAATATATCATACCTGTGACATTGAATCACATCGTTGGTTTACCAACTTTTTGTAATAAGGGTGATAACCCCAATCTTGAGTACTGATAACTCCTTCCATATTGTACCGGTTTATGATAAAACCGTACCGGGTTGTGAGAAACACCGGATTAACCATATATAAAACTGGCGACTTGTAGTCAAAACCAGACCGGGTTGATAATCTCCAGATTATGACTGATCATATATTGACAACCTGTAGTTGACAGCTTAACCGGGTTGATAAACGCTGGTTTGAAAACGTCACAAATCTTATGAAAACAACGAAAACTCAGCAAAAGGCAAGTAAAAACCGTTGTAGTCAAGGCTTTTTACGGGCTGCCAGGCCCTAAATTCGACAGCAAAGAAATCCCAAGCAATATTGTGAGCTGTGCTCAGTGGGTGCCTATGTTTGAGCTGTTGTTTTACAACACTCTCTTTGGCCCCGTTTTGACGTGGCTTTGAGCCGATCAAGAGGCGTGACTATGGTTCGGGTTCGACCAAGTCCCCAAGTGATGCTGTGGCATTACGCCGATCAAGAGGTGTAGCTATAGTTCGGATACGACCAAGCCCCCAAGTGATGCTGTGGCATTGCGCCGATCAAGAGGTGTAGCTATGGTTCGGGTATGACCAAGCCCCCAAGTGATGCTGTGGCATTGCGCCGACCAAGAGGTGTAGCTATGGTTCGGGTACGACCAAGCCCCCAAGTGATACTGTGGCATTGCGCCGACCAAGAGGTGTAGCTATGGTTCGGGTACGACCAAGCCCCCAAGTGATCAATAATGTGATAAGCCAATAAGGCAGGATACCCATGTTTGAACCGCGCATCATGGCAGCAAGTCCTCTTCGGCAACCTTTAACTTTTTGCAAGAGATAAATTCTTCTTGAACCGGGATTTTGAACCGGATATTGAGAGCTTCGAAGCTTTGTGGGAGACATCTTTCCCTTGAACCGGATTGTAAACCGGATGTTTGAGATCTTCAATGAGACCGACTTCCCTTGAGCCGGATTTTAAACCGGAATCCTTTCTGATGACCCGAAACTTCTTCATTGAGCCGGGATTTTGTAACTGTTATATACTTTCTAAGCCGAAAATTTTTCTGACAGCCTTTAGATTTTCATCAATATAATAGTAGACTCCGGGACCGGGTTATCTTTCCCTCCATCGTCCTGGGGTTCTTAAATTTGCTGAAACTCGCAAGATTTGCTAAATCATGTCATCATAGCCCCTGAGTCTCAAAGGTGACTCGAGGAGTCGGCTTGAGACTCTCCATATTTGACCGTGATATAAACCGGCATAACTTGTATATTATTGGTGTTGATAGCACGATGTGAATCCATGGAAGGTTGAGGTGACTGCGGCGGGTTATAAATGATCCGTATGAGCCGTGTCAGCAACTCGGCCAATGGTTCCTTCCAACTGGCTATTTGAAATTAACCAAACTGTAGTGGCGGCGACTTGCGTGCCTGCCCATTGATCCATCCAGTGCAGACGGCGGTTGATGATAATTTGCCTCCAATTTGAAAGAAAACCGGGCTACCCAAGCCGTGACTTGCTTTATACTCAATAAACACCTCATGCAGACAGGTGCGGCCCGGTGTGTTGATGTAGACCAGGCCGTGAGAGGAGGACGGAAAAGATGACCTCAGCATCAGAGGTGGCTCAAACAGATGAACCGGCCACGGTGTTGTAAACCGGCGCGGACGGGCGAGTTAACCACATCGTTTTGATGTAGTGAACAATTGTCCTGCATCAACAATATTGCAGACCAAGACAAAGATAAACTGCTCTTTGACAAAAAATAATATGTACCAATAAAATATATTTTAGATGGATATCACCTGATGTGCCAAGCCGGAAATAATCCGCCATGAAATTGATGATCGCTAGGTGAAGTAGAAGTCGTTCACGGGTGAGCCGGCCATGGCGTGGTAAGCCGGTGCGGACGGGTGAGTCGGCCGCGACGTTTGTAAGCCGGCGCGGACAGCGAGTCGGCCACGGCGTTGTAAGCCGGCGCGGACACGTGAACCGGCCGCGAGGGCGGACGGGCGAGTCGTCCGTGGCGTTGTAAGGCTGTGCGGGCGGGCGAGTCGGCCGGCGCGTTAATGTAAACCGGACCGCGATACGCATGTCCGTGAAGCTGCGCGGCATAGCTGAACGTGCCTTCGCGGTATAATACCACCCCTTTTTCTTTTAATAGTTGTCCTGCATAAAAATATTACAGGCCAGAATAACTGTTGTCGGATGAATTAACATGTGCTAATAAAATACATTGGAAAAATAACACCTGGTATTTTTTGGACGTATGTGGGGGCGGCCATTAGCGCGTAGTTGGTCTCAACGTGTGGGTACTTCATCCAATTTACGCAGACTGATGAAAATTAGCCCAATACAGAGTACCAGTACTAGTCCCCTCATGGAAAAATGATCTGAGTACGCCATCTCATTTTCTGCAGCTACAGCCGTGTAAGACCAGCAAATGCATCTTCAGCTTGCAAATGGTGATCTGTGAGGGTGACTCTCAGGCAGCAGAAACGGACGGCCTTGGCACAAGCGCAGCTGTTGACCATAGCAGCGGAAGTAAGGCCGGCTTAACAGTGGTTCGAGGTAAGAACGACAATCCGGAGCGGTGATTCCAGGGCACAGCTGCAACAGCCGGATCAGAGCGACGGTGTTGGCTCAGTGGCACGTCTTAGAGCAGAAGCAGCTATGCGTAACGGAGGCGAACAGTGGTAGCGGCGGGTTGGAGGCGACGCCGACGAGGCCGGTGGCGGCTCATAGGTGCTCGACGTCCGGCGGCTCAACAATTTGGATGCAAGGGCGGCTCCGAACAACGGAGCAGTAGGGTGGCCCGTGGCAGCGAGAGGCCGAGCTGGGGACAACCCGGCGGAGCTCGAGGCCAGCTGACAGGCGGCTCAAGCGACAGGCGTGCGAGCACAGAGACTCGCAGAGGCAGCTCCAAAGCCAGGTGAGGGCGGCGACTCAGAAAGTGGGCGGCTCATGGCGGCGCGGCGGCTCCGCGGAGACGGGACGATGAGGTCGCGAGCTGGGAGATGGCTGGAGTACGGGAGCTGGCAATTTTGGCAAGGTGGTGGCAGGGGCTAGCAGGCAGCTCAATTACAGAGGCGGAGGCGAGCTTCGCAGGCGAGTCAGTAGTTAGGCGGCGGCTTAGGCAGGCAAAAACGGTGACTCGTGCATGACGGCACAACAGAGGAGGCACACCGGCGGAGGCCGGCGACTTGAGGCTGTGGGGGAGGCGAAACGGCGACTCAACGGTAGATGAGAGGCCATGTCAGGCGAGGCCCTGGCAGCCGCGGTAGAATGGCAGAGGTAGTCGCAGCCGCAGTAGAAGTGGCAGAGGTGAATTCGGCGGTGGTGGAGCGAGAGGAGGCTGGCGGCTCGGAACGAAGATCGAGGCGGAGTCCTAATCTGTGTCTCTCCCTTTTCCTTGCGTGAGCCAGAGAAAAACGTCCTTTCCTTTTGTCTTGACATGATGACAAACTTGCTGTTGTACTCCCTCTAGTCCACGCGTACGCATAGTCACTCGGGCGCTCCGCAAGCCTTTTACTTCTTTCTTGATATTTTTACACATGTATTGTTTGCCTTGGTACTTGGTACATCAGCAGATTATTTTGTGGAGGCACGAAGCAGCAAACATAACTTGACGGATTGGACAGAACGATTGCAACAGAGATTCCCTGTTCATCTCGGTGCAACTTGCGATTGACCGATCGCCGAAACTGCCATCATAAAAAAACTCTCCTCACAGACTCTCGGCGAATCACCACGGTGCTTCCGGCGGCCGCATAAAACACAAAACTAAATTTTTCTTGGTCTCAAATCTCGTATATGCCGGATGTAGATTCTTCTACACCGGGTCTTCTTAATCCGACCGATCGTGAACCTCTCAATCCTTTGAAGGGTTCCCTCCAAAAACTCATCATCACCGTGCGCGAGCCCCACGGTGGGCGCCAACTGTCGTGGAATTGTCACGACAGTTGTCCTAGGGTGAGGACTTAGTCATGAGGCCAGCGCATCTATGTAGTAGCTTGAGAGGGGTTGATTGGGATGAGAGACGTAGGGCGGATCAACGCACAAGACAAGGATTTAGACAGCTTCGGGCCCTGGGAAACATCATCCGGTAACAACCCTACATGCTGTTTGTGGCTAGGTCTCATTATCATCACGTGGGATACGCCGTAAACCGGCGCTTGGTGTCTAGCCCTAGAAATTGTTTCTTCTTGCTTGTCTCTTGTCCCCCTTTGGGGAGCCCTGCCCCTCCTTATATATGTTGAAGGGGCGGGTTACGTGTGGAGTCCTATTAGGATTAGGACTAGTCTATCTCTAATACAAACCGGATACAAGTCCAAGTCTTAACTCCTTGTAAGACAAATATTCCTCACGCCTTTCCTTGTAAACCGGCCCACCATAGTATGAATCGGCCTTCATGAACCGCCCGTTGGGCCACTGGGTTTTGTCGCTCCTTTGACCCGCCTGCCGGATTACCAATGAATCGTAAACCGCCAGGTCCAAACGGGTCGCCAGTGAATCGTCAAGTCTCAGCCGGGTCTGAAGTAAACCGCCAAGTCCGGCCGGGTTATACTTCCGGCCGGTTTACACCGCGGGGTATATCCCCGACAAACACCGTGAAGAGGAATTGCCTAGTAAGGATGAAATTATTGGTCTTGCTTCTATTGCCGTGCCTCCTAGTGATCCTTTAGAACAATATTTGCTAGACCATGAAAATGATATGTTTATGAATGAAAGAAGGGAAATAGATGAAGTATTCTTTAAACAGGAACCCATCCTGAAACACAACTTGCCTGTTGAAATCCTAGGGGATCCTCCTCCACCCAAGGGTGATCCCGTGTTTGAGCTCAAACCGTTACCTGATACTCTTAAATATGCTTATCTTGATGAGAAAAAAGACATATCATGTTATTATTAGTGCTAACCTTTCAGAGCATGAAGAAGAGAGATTATTGAAAACTCTGAAGAAGCACCGCGCTGCTATTGGATATACTCTTGATGATCTTAAGGGCATTAGTCCCACTCTATGCCAACACAAAATAAATTTGGAGAAAGCTGTCAAACCAGTTCGTGATCACCAACGACAGCTGAATCCTAAGATGAAAGAAATGGTAAGAAAGGAAATACTAAACCTTTTTGAGACAGGTATTATTTATCCCGTTGCTGATAGTGAATGGGTAAGTCCTGTCCATTGTGTCCCTAAAAAGGGAGGTATTACTGTCGTCCCTAATGATAAAGATGAATTGATTCTGCAAAGAATCATTACAGGTTATAGGATGGTAATTGATTTTCGCAAATTGAATAAAGCTACTAAAAAGGATCATTACCCCTTACCTTTTATTGATCAAATGCTAGAAAGATTATCCAAACATACACATTTTTGCTTTCTAGATGGTTATTCTGGTTTCTCTCAAATACCAGTGTCAGCTGATGATCAATCTAAGACCACTTTTACTTGCCCTTTTGGTACTTTTGCTTATAGACGTATGCCTTTTGGTTTATGCAATGCACCTGCTACCTTTCAAAGATGCATGATGGCTATATTCTCTGACTTTTGTGAAAAGATATGTGAGGTTTTCATGGATGATTTCTCCGTTTATGGATCCTCATTTGATGATTGCTTGAGCAACCTTAATCGAGTTTTGCAGAGATGTGAAGACACTAACCTTGTCTTGAACTGGGAAAAGTGCCACTTTATGGTTAATGAAGGCATTGTCTTGGGGCATAAAATTTCTGAAAGAGGTATTGAAGTTGATAAAGCCAAGGTTGATGCTATTGAAAAGATGCCATGTCCCAAGGACATCAAAGGTATAAGAAGTTCCCTTGGTCATGCCGGTTTTTATAGGAGGTTCATTAAGGACTTCTCAAAAATTTCTCGGCCTCTGACTAATTTATTACAAAAAGATATACCATTTGTCTTTGATGATGATTGTGTAGAAGCATTTGAAATACTTAAGAAAGCATTGATCTCTGCACCTATTGTTCAGCCACCTGATTGGAATTTACCCTTTGAAATTATGTGTGATGCTAGTGATTATGCTGTAGGTGCTGTTCTAGGGCAAAGAGTTGATAAGAAATTAAATGTTATTCAATATGCTAGTAAAACTCTAGACAATGCTCAGAGAAATTATGCTACTACTGAAAAAGAATTCTTAGCAGTTGCATTTGCTTGTGATAAGTTTAGACCTTATATCGTTAATTCTAAATTAACTATTCACACAGATCATGCTGCTATTAAATATCTTATGGAAAAGAAAGATGCTAAACCTAGACTATTAGATGGGTTCTCTTGCTACAAGAATTTGATTTGCATATTATTGATAGAAAGGGAGCTGAGAACCCCGTTGCTGACAACTTGTCTAGGTTAGAAAATGTTCTTGATGACCCACTACCTATTGATGATTGCTTTCCTGATGAACAATTAAATGTCATAAATGCTTCTCGTACTGCTCCATGGTATGCTGATTATGCTAATTACATAGTTGCTAAATTTATACCACCTAGTTTCACATACCAGCAAAAGAAAAAGTTTTTCTATGACTTGAGACATTACTTTTGGGATGACCCACATCTTTATAAAGAAGGAGTAGATGGTGTTATTAGACGTTGTGTACCTGAGCATGAACAGGAACATATCCTACGCAAGTGTCACTCCGAAGCTTGTGGAGGAAACCACGCTGGAGATAGAACTGCACATAAGGTATTGCAATCCGGTTTTTATTGGCCTACTCTCTTCAAGGATGCCCGTAAGTTTGTCTTATCCTGTGATGAATGTCAAAGAATTGGTAATATTAGTAGACGTCAAGAAATGCCTATGAATTATTCACTTGTTATTGAACCATTCGATGTTTGGGGCTTTGATTATATGGGATGTTTTCCTGCCTCTAATGGATATACACATATTTTAGTTGCTCTTGATTACGTTACTAAGTGGGTAGAAGCTATTCCAACTAGTAGTGCTGATCATAACACCTCTATTAAGATGCTTAAAGAAGTTATTTTTCCTAGGTTTGGAGTCCCTAGATATTTAATGACTGATGGGGGTTCACATTTTATTCATGGTGCTTTCCGTAAAATGCTTGCTAAATATGATGTTAATCATAGAATTGCATCTCCTTATCACCCGCAGTCTAGTGGTCAAGTAGAATTGAGTAATAGAGAACTCAAATTAATTTTGCAAAAGACTGTTAATAGATCTAGGAAGAATTGGTCCAAGAAACTTGATGATGCATTATGGGCCTATAGAACTGCATATAAAAATCCTATGGGTATGTCTCCGTATAAAATGGTTTATGGAAAAGCATGTCACTTACCTCTCGAACTAGAACATAAGGCTTATTGGGCTATTAAAGAGCTCAACTATGATTTCAAACTTGCCGGTGAGAAGAGGTTATTTGGCATTAGCTCACTTGATGAATGGAGAACCCAAGCCTATGAAAATGCCAAATTGTTTAAAGAAAAAGTTAAAAGATGGCATGACAAAAGAATACAAAAGCGTGAGTTTAATGTAGGTGATTATGTATTGCTATACAACTCTCATTTAAGATTTTTTGCAGGAAAACTTCTCTCTAAATGGGAAGGCCCTTACGTTATCGAGGAGGTCTATCGTTCCGGTGCCATAAAAATCAACAACTTCGAAGGCACAAATCCGAAGGTGGTGAACGGTCAAAGAATCAAACATTATATCTCAGGTAATCCTATAAATGTTGAAACCAATGTTATTGAAATCGTAACCCCGGAGGAATACATAAGGGACACTTTCCGGAACGTTTCAGACTCCGAAAAGGAATAGGTATGTGGTACGGTAAGTAAACCGACTCCAAAACAATTATAATGTCAATTTTTCTCCGTTTTGGAATATTTAGAAAAATAGAAAAATAAGAAGTAGTCCGGGAAGGACACGAGGGCTCCACGAGGGTGGAGGGTGCGCCCTACCCCCTGGGCACGCCCCCTGCCTCGTGGGCACCTCGTGCGCTCTCCGGACTCCGTTTTCTTGCACGATGCGTATTTTGGTCGGTAAAAATTCATTATATAATCTCCCGAAGGTTTTGACTCCTGTATCACGCAATTGTCCTCTGTTCTTGTTTTGAGATGTTTTCTGTCAGGGTTGTCAAGGCCAGGCATCATGTCGTCCCCCTCCTCCAACAATGGTGACAACGATGCTTGGCTAATGAAGATAGAGCTGAAGAGGGATGAACCCGCGGAGATCAACAAGGATGAAGGGATCAAGAGGGCCACGGAGGATCAAGCTCTGGCAGCAGAAGACATCCTTCAACTTGATCACAATCTTCTTACCCCAACTGAGATGGAAGCTTTCAAGATGATTGAGTTAGCTCGTATACAAAACAAGTATCTCACACGTGAAAATATTTTGTTGAAGGAGCATATCACCGCACTCAAAGGCTTTATCCGCAAGTTGGAGGACCTCTTACGCTTGATGTGCGACTATCCATCATCACCTCCATCTTCTTCACCAACAAAGGAGATATAATCACATGAGTATGGGCACTCCCCTTGGCAACTGCCAAGCTTGGGGGAGGTGCCCCGGTATCGTATCACCATCACATCTCCTATCTTTACCGTTTTTCTTAGTTCGATCCTTTAAGTAGTATTTTGATCTAGTAGAATAAAGTTTTGGTATGATCTAGCCTTGAGTTTTGCTTTATGATCTCTCTATGTAATCGAGTCCGTGAGCTATATAATAAAGATTAGTGTTGAGTCAAGGGCTTGATTATTTTGCTATGATCTTGAGTGAATAAAAGAGAAAAGAAAAGAATAAAAAGAAACAAAGAGATCATATTGATCTTATGGAGAGTAATGACTTCACATAGAAAGAGTATGATGATTAAAAATTGTTGAGAGTTGAGAAACTTAGTTTTGGTCATTGTTGCAATTAATAGGAAGTAATAAGGAAAGAGAGGTTTCACATATAAACATACTATCTTGGACATCTTTTATGATTGGGAGCACTCATTAAAATATGACATGCTAAAGAGTTGATGTTGGACAAGGAAGACAACGTAATGGGTTATGTTTTCTAATATCTGAAATAAAGTATATTGTCATGGATCATCCAACATGTTGAGCTTGCCTTTCCCCCTCATGCTAGCCAAATTCTTTGCACCAAGTGGAGATACTACTTGTGCTTCCAAACATCCCTTAAACCAGTATTGCCAAGAGAGTCCACCATACCTACCTATGGATTGAGTAAGATCCTTCAAGTAAGTTGGCATCGGTGCAAAGCAATAAAAATTGCTATCTAAATATGTATGATTGATTAGTGTGGAGGAAATAAGCTTTATACGATCTTGTGATGTGGAAGAAATAAAAGCGACAGACTGCATAATAAAGGTTTATATCACAAGTGGCAATATAAAGTGACGTTCTTTCGCATTATGATTTTGTGCATCCAATCCTGAAAGATCATGGCAACCTCTGCTTCCCTCTGCGAAGGGCCTATCTTTTACTTTTATCTTCTACCTTATGCAAGAGTCATGGTGATCTTCACCTTTCCTTTTTACATTTTATCCTTTGGCAAGCACAGTATGTTGGAAAGATCCTGATATATATATCTAATTGGATGTAAGTTGGTATGAACTATTATTGTTGACATTACCCTTGAGGTAAAACGTTGGGAGGCGAAATTATAAGCCCCTATCTTTCTGTGTACCCGATTAAAACTCCGTAATCACAAGTATTGCGTGAGTGTTAGCAATTATGAAAGACTAAATGATAGTTGAGTATGTGGACTTGATAGAAAGCTCTGACATAGACTCTTTCTGATGTTATGATAAATTGCAATTGCCTCAATGACTGAGATTATAGTTTGTTGGTTCTCAATAAAGTTTCTGATTCATACTTTGCATTGTGAATAGATTATTACTTGAGCAGAAGAAATCATATGACAATATCCATATATGTTGCTGTTATGAGAATAATCATGATGCCTTCATGTCTATATTTTATTTTATCGACACCTCTACCTCTAAACATGTGGACATGTTTATCGTTATCGGCTTCCGCTTGAGGACAAGCGAGGTCTAAGCTTGGGGGAGTTGATACGTCCATTTTGCATCATGCTTTTATATTGATATTTATTGCATTATGGGCTGTTATGACACATTATGTCACAATACTTATGCCTATTCTCTCTTATTTTACAAGGTTTACATAAGGAGGGAGAATGCCGGCAGCTAGAATTCTGGGCTGGAAAAGGAGCAAATATTAGAGACCTATTCTGCTGTAACGCCCCAGATGTAACTTGCCATATTTGTAACTCCAACTCTTGCCATTTTCGGCTTTAAGTTATGAGATTCCCTTCGTGGTTGGGTTTTGTCTTCGTTTTGCATTTTGTTTATGTCATGCATTTCATTCCATGTCATCATGTGCATCGCATTTGCATATGTGTTCGTCTCATGCATCCGAGCATTCTCCCCGTTGTCCGTTTTGTAAACCGACACTCCCACATGCACCGGCGCACCCCTCTTGTCTCTTTTCGTGAGCAGGTGTTAAACGTTCTCGGAATGGACCGAGATTTGCCAAGTGGCCTTGGTACACCACCTGTAGACCGCCTGTCAAATTTCGTTTCATTTGGAGGCCGTTTGATGCTCCAACAGTTAACCGGGTAACCGCAAAAGCCTCTTGTGTATAGCAGCCCAACACCCCTCCAAAACGGCCCAATAACCCTTCCAAACCACTCCCATGTCCTCCGTCGCCGAATCACGATCGCGTGGTCGAAAACTACACTCCATTTGGACACTCCTACCTCCTCCTAGCTATAAATATGTGATCCCCTCCGAAAATCTCGCAGTCTAACCCTAGCCCCTTCCCCACTCCGCCGCCGGACAAGTCCGGTACGCACCGGACAGGAGCCCGCCGCCGCCCGCGGCCAATCGGGGCGCGCCACGTGGTGCCGTGCCCACTTCCCCACCGGGCCTGCCTCCGGCCCCCGCGGCCCGCACCGCGCTGCGCCGCCGCGCCCGTCCTCCGCCTCCTCCCGCCTCGACGCCCGCTCCCCCGGTCGCCGCCGCCCGCGCCCCACTCGCCGCCCCGCGCCCTTCCTCGCCCGCGCCGCCGGCGAGCGCCGACCTCGCCGCCGTCCGCGCCGGAGACCGCCGCCCGCCACGCGCCCGCGACCCCGCCGCCTCGCCGCCCCGGATCCGCTCCTCCCTCGTCCTCTCGGGCGAGCTTCGTCGACTCCGGCCGCCGTCTCCTTCAACTCTGGCGAGATCTCGTCGGGTGGACGAGATCCACCCGCTCCTCGTACCAAACAGCCTCCCCGCGTCCCGATCCACTCCGTCCCGGAACCACCCCGTCCCGCGTTGACTTTCGCGGAAGTGAAATTCCACCAAGTACCGGAGCTCTCTGTTATTTTTATGCCTTGTTCATCATGTCATATCTCCATGCTCGGTGCTCCGATTTGTGCATATAATATGTCAAAATGTTCATAATGAGATGCTCTCCTTTTCGTTCCATTGTTCCATGCTTGTTTGAGTTCATCCTCATGCCTAAATCATCGCTGCAAGAGTGCTATATGATGTTTACTGCTGTTACTTATCAGATTATGATGTTTTGTCATTTTTGTTGCATTTGATGTGTGCATCTTATGAGAATGAGCTCTACATGTGTTTTGTGCTATGCCATGCCATATTTACAAGGGTGTATGCCATGTATTTGTTTGATGAATGTGGTGACTAGCACAAGCATGCAAAGTAGCTCTCGTGATATTGCTGATTTCAGGGACTCGGAAATTTCACCGTCATTGCTCTGCTGATATTTTTATGCCATGTATCCATGTTGCTACAGTGAGATCCATACTTCTTTTGAGTATGTTCAGTAAGGAGGTTTTGGACATATAGACGTGCTCTATCCATCCATGCCCCTGTTTGAAATTATGGAGTGCCCTAGCTTGTCTTAATCTTGCTCTACTTTTGCTATAAAATGTTCCTGGAAGATTGTTTACATGTTAAACAATTTTGCCAAGGTTGTTGTAGTTGACCCTTGCATGCTATGAGCTTGTTCTTGCCATGGTTAATTTCATGAACATGTCTTCTTGCCGATTCTATGCTTATATTGTCTTGCAATGGCTTGTGATGAGTGAATCGAGCTTGCAAAGATGCCTTCATAATTCTGCTAATGCCATGCTCTGTTTTCTGCCAAGTCTGAATCTGGTAATAAAACTTGCTATGTTTATAGAGGTGCCATCATATCTTCTATGCCTTTTTGGCTCATGATCAGTAAGGGACTTTTGTTCTATGCATTTAGTAGATTCATGCCATGCCTTGATTTTCTATGATATGTTCCTGTAGTATGCTGTTTTCTTGCTCTAAACATGGCTTCCTGATGTTATTTCTGGCATGTTAGTATTTTCACTAAGTCTGTGAAGCTGATATCTTTTGCACTTTTGCCATGCTTGTTTGAACCTGCTCTAGTGTGATTTAGCCGTAGCTCAGTGTTCATGTTTTTTCAAGCATCTTGAGTAAATCACTGTCATATTCTTTGTTATTATGTTGGAGTGCAGTAGCTTAGTTTCTTGTGGCATGCTAAGTGGCATCATGCTGTTAATCGCAGAATTGTGCCATCCTTGTTTTGCTTGCCATTTGCAAACCGTGCATCCGATTCCGGTGATCTTTATATCGATTTCAACCGAAATCATCTCATATTTTCAGCGGCATACTTGGTTTGCGAAGTTGATGCCTTGTTCATCTTTTCCCTTCCGAAGCACGCATATGCATTGCATATCACATCTCGCATATCATGCCATGTATTGCATCATGTTGCTTGTGCATTGCACCGTGATTTGATTGTTGGTCTTTGCTTGTGTTCTTGCTTTGGGTAGAGCCGGGAGACGAGAACGCTTATGAGGAACCTGTTGAGAACGCTTACGAGGATCAAGCTTTCGTTAACTCTGAGAACTTTGCAGGCAAGATGACCATACCCTCGATATCACTTCTATCTTTGCTTGCTAGTTGTTCGCTCTATTGCTATGTTGCGCTACCTACCACTTGCTATATCATGCCTCCCATGTTGCCATGTCAAGCCTCTAACCATCCTTTCCTAGCAAACCGTTGTTTGGCTAAGTTACCGCTTTTGCTCAGCCCCTCTTATAGCGTTGTTAGTTGCAGGTGAAGATGAAGTTGGTTCCATGTTGGAACTTGGATATTTTGGGATATCACATATCTCTTACTTAATTAATGCATCTATATACTTGGTAAAGGGTGGGAGGCTTGGCCTTATGCCTGGTGTTTTGTTCCACTCTTGCCGCCCTAGTTTCCGTCATACCGGTGTTATGTTCCTTGATTTTGCGTTCCTAACGCGGTTGGGTGATTATGGGACCCCTTGACAGTTCGCCTTGAATAAAACTCCTCCAGCAAGGCCCAACCTTGGTTTTACATTTGCCTACCTAAGCCTTTTTCCCTTGGGTTTCGCGAGCCCGAGGGTCATCTTTATTTTAACCCCCGGGCCAGTGCTCCTTCGAGTGCTGGTCCAACCTGGGCGATGTCCGGCACCCCCTGGGCAACCAGGGTCTATGCCAACCCGACGTCTTGCCCATCCGGTGTGCCCTGAGAACGAGATATGTGCAGCTCCTATCGGGATTTGTCGGCACATTCGGGCGGCTTTGCTGGTCTTGTTTTACCATTGTCGAAACGTCTTGTAACCGGGATTCCGAGCCTGATCGGGTCTTCCCGGGAGAAGGAATATCCTTCGTTGACCGTGAGAGCTTGTGATGGGCTAAGTTGGGACACCCCTGCAGGGTATTATCTTTCAAAATCCGTGCCCGCGGTTATGTGGCAGATGGGAATTTGTTAATGTCCGGTTGTAGAGAACTTGACACTTGACTTAATTAAAATACATCAACCGCGTGTGTAGCCGTGATGGTCTCTTTCCGGCGGAGCCCGGGAAGTGAACACGGTTTGGGTTATGTATGAACGTAAGCAGTTTCAGGATCACTTCTTGATCACTTCTAGCTTCGCGCGTTGCGTTGCTCCTCTTCTCGCTCTTATTTGTGTATGTTAGCCACCATATATGCTTAGTGCTTGCTGCAGCTCCACCTCATTACCTCATCCTTCCTATAAGCTTAAATAGTCTTGATCTCGCGGGTGTGAGATTGCTGAGTCCTCATGCCTCACAGATTCTACCAAAACAGTTGCAGGTGCCGACGATACCAGTGCAGGTGACGCAACCGAGCTCAAGTGGGAGTTTGACGAGGAACTTGGTCGTTACTATGTTTCATTTCCTGATGATCAGTAGTGGAGCCCAGTTGGGACGATCGGGGATCTAGCATTTGGGGTTGTCTTCTTTTATTTCGGTTCCGTACTCGGACCTTGATTGTACTCTGAATGATGTATGTTTAATTTATGTATTGTGTGAAGTGACGATTGTAAGCCAACTCTCTCTTTATCCCATTCTTGTTCATTACATGGGATTGTGTGAAGATGACCCTTCTTGCGACAAAACCTACAATGCGGTTATGCCTCTATGTCGTGCCTCGACACGTGAGAGATATAGCCGCATCGTGGGCGTTACACTGCACAACTCCAAAAGTCCTGAAACTCCATGAAAGTTGTTTTCGGAAATAATAAAAAATACTGAGTGAAAGATATACCAGAGGGGGCCCACACCCTGGCCACGAGGGTGGGGGGCGCGCCCTACCCCCCTGGGCGCGCCCCCTGCCTCGTGGGCCCCCTGTTGGCCCTCCAATGCCCATCTTCTGCTATATGAAGTCTTTCGTCCGAAGAAAAATCATAAGCAAGCTTTCGGGACGAGACTCCGCCGCCACGAGGCGGAACCTTGGCGGAACCAATCTAGGGCTCCGGCAGAGCTGTTCTGCCGGGGACACTTCCCTCCAGGAGGGGGAAATCATCGCAATCGTCATCACCAACGCTCCTCTCATCGGGAGAGGGAAATCTCCATCAACATCTTCACCAGCATCATCTCCTCTCAAACCCTAGTTCATCTCTTATATCCAATTCTTGTCTCTAAGTCTGGGATTGGTACCTGTAGGTTGCTAGTAGTGTTGATTACTCCTTGTAGTTGATGCTAGTTGGTTTATTTGGTGGAAGATCATATGTTCAGATCTATACGCATATTAATACCCCTCTGATTATGAACATGAATATGTTTTGTGAGTAGTTACATTTGTTCCTGAGGACATGGGAGAAGTCTTGCTATTAGTAGTCATGTGAATTTGGTATTCGTTCGATATTTTGATGAGATGTATATTGTCTATCCTCTAGTGGTGTTATGTGAACATCGACTACATGACACTTCACCATTATTTGGGCCTAGAGTAAGGCATTGGGAAGTAATAAGTAGATGATGGGTTGCTAGAGTGACAGAAGCTTAAACCCTAGTTTATGCGTTGCTTCGTAAGGGGCTGATTGGGATCCATATGTTTCATGCTATGGTTAGGTTTACCTTAATACTTTTGTTGTAGTTGCGGATGCTTGCAATAGAGGTTAATCATAAGTGGGATTCTTGTCCAAGTAAGGGCAGCACCCAAGCACTGGTCCACCCACATATCAAATTATCAAAGTACCGAACGCGAATCATATGAACGTGATGAAAACTAGCTTGACGATAATTCTCATGTGTCCTCGGGAGCGCTTTTCCTTATATAAGAGTTTGTCCAGGCTTGTCCTTTGCTACAAAAAGGATTGGGCCACCTTGCTGCACTTTATTTACTTTTGTTACTAGTTGCTCGTTACAATTATCTTATCACAAAACTATCTGTTACCTATAATTTCAGTTCTTGCAGAGAATACCTTGCTGAAAACCGCTTATCATTTCCTTCTGCTCCTCGTTGGGTTCGACACTCTTACTTATCGAAAGGACTACGATAGATCCCCTATACTTGTGGGTCATCAGGCCGCGCCCCCTTCCCCTTGTCCAATTCATACAGCCCATGGGGGGCGCATGCCACCCCTTGTGGGCTTCCCTCTCTCTCCCCTATGGCCCATAGTGGCCCATTACTTTCCCCGGGGGGTTTCGGTAACCCCTCGGTACTTCGGTAAATATTCGAAATGCTCCGAAACCATTCCGGTGTCCAAATACTATCGTCCAATATATCAATCTTTACCTCTTGACCATTTCGAGACTCCTCGTCATGTCCGTGATCTCATCCGGGACTCCAAACAATCTTCGATCACCAAAAACACATAACTCATAATACAAATCGTCATCGAACGTTAAGCGTGCGGATCCTACGGGTTCGAGAACTATGTAGACATGACCGAGACACCTCTCCGGTCAATAACCAACAGCCGAACCCGCATGCTCATATTGGTTCCTACGTATTCTACAAAGATCTTTATCGGTCAAACCGCAATGACAACATACGTCATTCCCTTTGTCATCGGTATGTTACTTGCCCGAGATTCGATCGTCGGTATCATCATACCTAGTTCAATCTCGTTACCGGCAAGTCTCTTTACTCGTTCCGTAATGCATCATCCCGTAACTAACTCATTAGTCACATTGCTTGCAAGGCTTATCATGATGTGCATTACCGAGAGGGCCCAGAGATACCTCTCTGATACTTGGAGTGACAAATCCTAATCTCGATCTATGCCAACCGAACAAACACCTTCGGAGACACCTGTAGAGCATCTTTATAATCACCCAGTTACGTTGTGACGTTTGATAGCACACAAGGTGTTCCTCCGGTATTCGGGAGTTGCATAATCTCATAGTCAAAGGAATATGTATAAGTCATGAAGAAAGCAAAAACAATAAAACTGAACGATCAACATGCTAAGCTAACGGATGGGTTTTGTCCATCACATCATTTTCCTAATGATGTGATCTCGTTCATCAAATGACAACACATGTCTATGCTTAGGAAACTTAACCATCTTTGATTAACGAGCTAGTCTAGTAGAGGCTTACTAGGGACATGGTGTTTTGTCTATGTATCCACACATGTATCAAGTTTCCGGTTAATACAATTCTAGTATGAATAATAAACATTTATCATGATATAAGGAAATATAAAATAACAACTTTATTATTGCCTCTAGGGTATATTTCCTTCACATCTATAACTGCATATGACAAATATGGCCCCTCAAACGTCCGTGGACGCGTCCGGGCTAGTCCGCGAACAGTGGCCGGGCACGCCTCATTTTGTTGCGTCCGTAGTCGTGTATCTCAAATCCGGCATCTCATATCCGTGCAACACATGCACGTATGAAAAGGAATGTACGTAGATCTTCGGACTAGCATCAAATCTAGTTACATCAGGCAAATTGTAGCATAAACGATTATCGGACAACCCAAAGATGCAGTCTTAACCGAACAGTACTCTAAATATACGATAAAAAAACTAAATAAATGGAGAAGGGCGGAGGAAATCACCATTTCCTTGCCGCCCCTTCCCCTTGCGGTTTGCAGTGCTACTTTGCCTTCGGTGTAGGCGTCAGTTGCCGGAGGAGGAGACGGAGGTTGATCCATCCTCGGAGTCGTCCGACAGCTCCATGTGCTCCCTGGAAAGCCTCTGGAGCAAGCGTTCGTGCTCCTGGGCGTGCCTCCTCGCCTTCACCGACGCCTCGTGCTCCGATAGCTTCATAGCGAGCCGGAGCGCTTTGGCGTTCTTACGCCGCCGCCGTCGCGCATCTGTCTCTGCCGTTGTCAGGGACCACCGGAGGACGGACGCAATGAGCGTGTCCTCATGATCGACCGGCGCGCACGAGTGCACGGCGCCTCGCCGACGTGTCGCCCACCGCCATGGCCTCCCTCGCACGGTGTCGCTCGCGCCGAGCTGCCCACGCCACCGACTCGGGTGTCCTCGACCGACCCGGTGCCGGTGAGGGCACAAGCACCCAACGGTGCACGTGGACGCTCTCAGGAGGTTGAATGGATAGGATGGTGGTGGGGCGGCGTACCTGGAGTGGGGCAGAGCAGGCTGCGCTCCGACTGGTGCTACGCACCGGACGGGAGGGCCTGGCAACGTCGCCATCACTGTGATGACAGGCTAAGGGGGACAGCGCGTCGCTCCGTGAGCTCCCATCGTTGTTGCCACCCTGATCTAGACGGGAGCGACCGCATAGACGTCGCTCTCGTCGCTGTTGGAGCCGGAGCCGCTGCGGTCGTCGGCCATGGATCGGAGTGGGAAGAGAAGAGGACGGATCGGAAAGAGGAGAGAACGGAGAGAGTAGAGTGGACTGAGGCCTAAGGTTCATCGCAGAGGATATATGTGGGGTCAGGGTGGGCCGGGCTGACGTGACGGGCGCGCCCGGGCTGCCTCATATTTGGACTAGATATGAGGGGTGTCGATCAGTCCGGGCGTTTGAGGCCCGTTTGAGGCGTTCATCTGGGTCGAAAAATCATGACCGGGCAAGCCGCCCGTGCGTTTGAGGAGGTCTTGGGGTGCCCGGCTGTAGATGCTCTTAAGACTCCAAATATCGAGGTATTTGGCACGAACAGACTGTTCATTTGCATTTGGAATTGATGAATTTAAAAAGGTTCTTGAACATCCAACAATTTTGTATTTAAATGTACGGTTGAGTTCCTATTCATCTTAGATACTTTTGTCAAAGTGTGAGGTTGGACCAGATGAGGTGCCACTGGGCGTTTGCGAAATCCGACCGGCGTCGGTATGGGTCTCTCGCGGAGGCATGGGATCTCAACCGATCACCGATGACCATCGCAGAGATGTCTGCGCGTCAGCTATGCCGTGTCGACGGAAAGATCAGCGAGGGGTGGTCGCTCAATGATAGCTCCGCCGCCGGCGGCAGGTGCAAGCCCCGGGCATCTTAGCCAGGGTCGGCATTGGCCGAGGCGGGCCTCCGCACGGAGCGGGAGAAGCGGGGTGACTCCTCCACGAGCGCCAGGTAGCAATCGGGCTCCCGTGCACATGCGCTCTTCTGCCGCTAGAGGGGCCGCTACGACAATGACGACGACATGGACGACGAAGGAGGTGTTGCCGGCCACACGTACGAGGTCACCTTGCGCTATATGCTAGTTTAGTTTTTTTTTAGATTTTAGTTGAACGGACGAAATCTGTTTTACGTAATTATGTCCGAGCTTGAATGAATTCTGTCGTGTTTGCATAAATTTCGTCTGAATGTGTTCGTATTGCGGGCGGACATTTATGTCTAGCGTTGGATGCCATAACACTGTACCACTCCGATAATGACGGCGACATGGACAACGAAGGAGGTGTTGCTGGCCATTTTACGTAAATTATGTCCGAATTTAAATAAATTCTATCATGTTTGCATGAATTTCGTCCGAATGTGTTTATATTGCGGGCGGACATTTATGTCTAGCGTTGGATGCCATATCATTGTACCGCTCTGACAATGATGACGACATGGACAACGAAGAAGGTGCACTGTACCGCGGACGCGTCCAGATTCATTTGCGGACAAATACCGTGTTCGTTTTAGGGGATAGCATTGAAGATGCCATAAGTACTGCTAAAGAGCTTAAGTAGGTACAGAAATTCACTTTGGCACATAGAAGCATATGCTCCTGCCATTGAAAAATATATTTTAAAATGACAAAAATTTCCAAACACAAATTTGACACGTACATCTCAACATTGTATGTGCACACGCCAAATTTCATGAGAAACCGACATTTTATACGCCTTGTGTAAAAAAGACAAAATAATGTCTCGTGAAAAGCCTTTTTTAACACTACATTTTGTCTTTTTTACATGTGACACAAAAGTTGCCAGTTTTCCGCAAAACGAGTTTTTGTGCACGTAGAATGTCCAAAGATAGTCGGGCATCATTTTGACAGAATTTTGTGACATTTTAAAATATGTTTAAAACATATTTTAAAAACCAGGAGCATATGCTCCCATGTGCCAAAACGAGCCTGCATAGGTAGAAGTAAACGTTGATGTTCCGGGAAAAGGGTGTCAGCAAAAGAATGTAAAGCCGCACATCTTTCACTTAAGTCGCCTTGGCTCATCTCAGTCACTCATTCTCTGGAGCATTTTGCTCCACTCAGTGCTAGTGTTGTGTTTCTTCAGGTAGCAGTGAGTCTGTTCAGATCAGCTTGAGACAGGATAGACTATCATCATCTTGAGTTGCGCCTTGTCCTCAAGGCAAAGAAGATTGTGACATGGAAATGTATTTGTCCAGAGGTACCGCCCAACCAGAGTCTTGTTGCGATGCCTGATGCGTCTGTCCAAGACTGCCACAGCGCATAGGACTAGTCTTTTGTTTCTCTATCCTTCAAATGTGTCCTGTAAAATTTAGAGTGCACTCCAAAACGATTTTAGAGGCTGCCTTTTTGGGGGATCTGCATCTGCTAGCGTTGCTCTAAGATGGTGTCCTGGCAAAATGCTTGGATTAGAGCTACTATTGCACTTCTTTATATAACGAATGCCACTGGTTGCACAAGGATCACAGGTTATTTACATACTGGTGCTGGGTATATTCAGCAGAAGCCAATGCAATCCAAGGGCTCTCTCCTTTCTCTACCGAGCTGCGGAACCGGTGTGAATCCAAGGACATGCTGACTCTGATCTCTGCAGATGCCTATATTGAATTGAGGCTTCAATGTCGAGCTTGTGGTCTCACCTCACCAGGGAGAGTTCATTCTTCGCTGTACAATTCTCCCGGGCATAACGCTCCGTTCCATACTTCTAACGTGTTGCCTGCAAAGGAGAGAAATTCCAACTATTATGACAGCTAGCTACATCTAACCAGTAGTAGGTTCATATTCAGTAGCACGCAGGTCAAAAGGGACATTTTATGAGATGGAAACACATAAACACCCAGTAGAGAATCATACACCAAGCCAGTATTTCTTCGCAGTGTAGGGCCTGTTCGAGTGTGAGCACATGTGGCTCCAAAAATTATGAACAGCCAGTGTATGAATCTCTATGATTTACCAATGAGAATATTTTAGACAATGTTTTGTGAAATTAATTGAGATATCTCTACTTCGTCCAACCTTCGTTATATACACGCCCCCCTCTTCCCTTCTTGATTTTTTCCTCCCATCTCTGATTTTTCTCCCATTGACTTTTCCTAAAATAGAATCAATTGTCCCATGTTTTATTAACTTATACCAAAATAAAAACATGTTTTCTTTGGTAAGTCAAAAAATGAGTGATTAACCATAAGATGGCAGGTAAATCATGACAATTGCATACAAAAACTTACTAAGATTTTAGCGCATCAATGTAATAGTAGACGTGCTGTCACGGGCTAGAATGTTTATACTCCCATTGCAACGCACGGGCAATTATCTAGTAAAATTAGAAGTACTGATGAGAAATAGTGCAAGCTGTCAAAACTCAACCAGCTGGATTAGCATGTGCAAACAGTCAAGCGTATCTTTTCTCTTTATTATAGCATGAAGACCCAAATATGCAAGGATAAATAGTTTTCCTTACTGTGTAAGAAGCTTTGTAATAAAGCACTTCACCTCAACTTAATTTCTTGCTTTGGCAACGCGAAAGGTAATCTCTGGCTTCATTGAGATCTGTCACAAGAGTAAATTCAGCCGAGCAGTAAACTACTCCCTCTGTCCCATAATATAAGAACGTTTTTGACACTAGTGTAGTGTCAAAAACGTTCTTATATTATGGGACGGAGGGAGTACATTGCATGTTGGGTGTAACAAAAGGAAAATCTGGTGAACGTGAATAGCACCAGGAAGACGGCGGTAGTCTGGTTCTATTCCATCTCCATTGATGTCTTTGTGATTTGGCGTGACATATTTGCCAACTGTGACGACAATACCAGAACCATCATGAAGTTCAAATACTGATTGGATTAAGCCCTGCAATATCATACACTTGAGTTACATCTGAGAACGGACATACTATAAGCCTGTTGGTTATAGCAGGCATTGCCATAGGATGTGCTATTTTAGGTGGTTCAAACTTCAAACCTTGCCAAAAGTCCTTTCACCGACAAGAACAGCTTTGCAATTGTCATGAAGTGCTGAAGCAACCTATCAAATTATTATTAACTTGGTGAGATCCTACTACTATGATCTTTTATACTACCAGTGAGGCAAAAAAATTACTTACTATTTCGCTGGCACTTGCTGTCCTATTATTCACCAGTACCTGTGTGTCATAAGGTGCGGATGGACAGGTGAGATACAAATGAGTCTGAAGATCTGACTGTACCATAATAAATATATGGCATGACCTACTAAATTTCAGTAATCAACAAGTTAACTAGGGGACTTGCTGCAATAAGCCATTTATTTATAGTATTGGTCTGATTAAAAAGTATAAGTAAGAAGACCCATGGAGTATGGACACAGTTAAATCAGGAAATAATCTGCAACTCAAGGATGCTCACATTGACAAGTTTAGTATAGGAAAGTGTTTAACATTGCATTAGCCAGCTGAAGCTGCTTAACAGCTTTAATGTGGTAAGGACCGAGGAATATGTGGGTAAATGCTGTATTCAAACTTACACGGTTCAACAAAACAGTGAAGTGCGTCTGCTTGAGATTTCTTTGTACTACTAACTCTTGAAGCATTTCAAAATAGGTACATCACCATCATTAAAACATACCATCACAGGAGTTGTAACCAAAGGTCCACTGTCAGCAACAATTGTATTTTGGACTTGACGATCCCGGCCAGTAGTATAAATGACCTGAAAAACAATCCATTAAGGACATAAATATTTCACCACCAAAGTTCCATTAACAACATGAAACTATAAATAGAAATGCTTTAAGCAATTAAATACATGGCGCCCTCAAACTTGCCACTATGTACAGAAAGACTTTATGACTTTTAACAGTCTTTATCGAAAGCATATGAAGAATGGGAACTACTCCCTCCGATCCATACTAATTGTCGCTGGTTTAGTACAAAGTTGTACTAACTTAGTACTAAACCAGCGACAATTAATATGGATCGGAGGAAGTACTAACTAGAAGCCCATATGCATTGGCTATTTAACTAACTATTGGTCTGTTAAGGTTAGCAAGGATATCAATTTGATAAATGTTACTAGCTGTTCAAGAATGAGATTTTTTTTTTCATACAGAGCCTGCATTAGAGTTAGGCTGGTGACCAGCGGAAAAACATCAGGACCTAAAACCAGCAGTAACCACTATTTACCGGGTTTACTGGTAGCTACCGATTGCTATGTAAATGGCTGGTTTATGGGCCAAATGACACCATTCAATTCCTCCCATCAGTAGAATATATGCATTTTCCCTTGTATGCACGATACACACATCAAAATTAAAACTATAACCCAACAAAACCACATGCTGCTACATGAGCGCATGATTTTTTGTTAATTGAAAATATGAATCACCATGGTGATGGTGATGGTAACAACCTCTTCATGTTGTTAATGTTTTCAACTGCGGGATTAGTTTAGAATTTCAAATCATTAGTCCACATCAAAGAAAAACTAGCATGATCAGTTGTTTCCATGACCATGTCCCAACCAAGATTCATGAGCTCATGCATTGTACTTAATTCCTGAGTTACTGTTTCATGGAAAGTAAGCTTCTACTCAAATGGACATCAAAAGTTCCATAAGATTTTAAGGCCAGATTTAGAATACTCAAATTGGAGAACACCAGACCAAGGAAACCGCAGGAATAGTGCAATCCTATGGGAAACAAAACCAAACGAATGGTGCAATCATATGGGAAACAAAACCAAACGAATGGTTTCAAATGGCTTTTTTGAAGCATACAAGAATTTGGAAAGTGGATTTTTTTTCTTCTTTCTATAACAGCCTTTGGAATGTCGGAATGGACCAAGGAACTACAATGGAAACCCTTCCTCTCTTCTACATATTGGAGGATTAGTATGAGCTCAGCTCAACCCCATTTTAAAGCATGACCGCTCTTTCTCACACATCTTCTCTCTACAACAAAACAAAGCCTTTCAGCCCCAAACAAGTTGGGGTGGGCTAAATTTGAAACCCATAAGATCTCAAAACCTAGTCATGGTTCATCTTCTCTCTGTAATAATTCTTTTTGTTACTGAAAAGAATACATGTAGAGCATTCAAATAGCTATCTTGTACATTTCAAGTGTCTTCAATTCCTCTAGGAACGTACTAGAATTGACATCTAATTCTTGTGTTTCTCCTAATCCTGCTTCTAATATTTCCAATGTCCCAAGCGGGCCCTTGTTGTCACCCAAATTTCCCCTATATGGGTCATTCCATAGGAACTTCAAAGCAATCCTAAGCTGACACTCATTCATCCCAGACACATGCATAGGAAAATCCAGTTCACTCCAAAATTTCCTCTACTTATCCTTCATTTCAGAAAATCCCTAACAGAATTTACTTTGACTAGTCATGTGGATAAATGCAAAGCTGTTAAAGCCATAACCAATGATCTAGCACCATTTTGACATGAAAATAAAACATATGCACCAATTTTATAAGGATTGCAGAAAAGAAACAACAAGTTAAAAATAAAGAAGAAGGTTCCATACCGTGTCTCCTTTGTTCAAGAAGAGCTTTGCAATCTCTATTCCAGCCTTCAAGATAAACATAACATCAGACCATGTAAGCATAACCCATCCAAAAAAGATGATATCTGGGCAGTTCATTTCTGAACCTATGTGGTGAGCCCCAAACTAGTTCGAGAAATTCACAATAACTCAAGAGCCTCAATAAGAAGAGAATACCCTACCAAATAACATTCAGTTCTAGGCTTCAAGCAGATTAAAGATAGGACATTCTAGCATTCAAATTTTGGTTCCTATACACCATCTGAGAGCAAGAAGTGACCTAATGAAGGGTGGTAATATAGTCTTTTGTATACATGCCTTTAGATATTGCGCATAATCCTAGAATGACATCTACTTTAGGAGCCGAGGGCATAATTTGAAAAGAAAAATAGCATACTTGCACTAGTCCACCAAGATTGTCCCTCAGGTCCAAAACAAAATAGGAGGCACCTGAATTTTGTAGACGTTTCAATGCTGCAAGAGACAGGTAACGTTAAAAGGACAAATCTTGCTTTAAATCAACAACAACAATGATATATACAAGACTACAACTAAGATTGTTGTAGTGTCAAAAGAATAACATGCAAGCCAAAGGTACTAAATGAGCAGAAACAATCAATAGTGCACATTCAGTTTGCAAAAAAAGGGAGGCAATATTTTAAACTGCGCGATGTTCTCAATTTGGATAAGGAAGAATTTAAATATTTAGATGTATGCAAATCAGCTCACTAGAATTAGACACTAGATAGCCATTTGCAAAACATAGTTATAAAAAAATGACTAGCAGATTTAGAAACGACAAGAGGATAGGGTGAACAAACCAGCAACACACCGCTGACCAAATCTTTTTTGGCCACTGCATTAAATTCTTTAATGTGAATATATCCAACAGATGAATTCTCATTGTCTCTTTTCTCCAAACGATAGAAAATTGGAGTACGAGCAGCCATCTGTCTTTGCACTTTCATTGACTCAACAGGACCACAGCTGTCATGCTTAACCTATATGTAATATTAAAAAAGAGTAAGATAGTTAGAAAATAAAGAGCACAAAGAGATGCCAGACAAACTCTTAATACAGTGGTCATAAGATTATTCGAAACCTTAATTGTAACGAAAGTTTCCTTTGGGCCTTGCAGCATGGACGACACGTCAAATGCAGATTTACCTCTTATATCGATACCATTGACAGACAAAAGCTCATCACCCTGATAAAAGATAAATGACCCGGAAGGATTAGGTGATGTGTGTGTATGATCTAATTTCATGCTCAACTAGGTCGTGGGATAGTCCCAGGCTCCCAGCAACCAACAGTAAAAATAACAGTGTTCTCTGATAACCAAAAGTGCATTTCCAGAATAGATGCTGTTTTCCCCTCAAAAATGCTTTTGATAATTAAAATGTTGAGAATAAGAGAAGTCATAATAGAACTTGTCATTTGTCCAAACACCTCAATACGCTTAATCTTTAGCAGTGAAACAAAAACAGCTAAAGCTGAGAATACTAGTATGTTCTATAGTGAAGTGCTTAGCACAAGAAAATTAAATAGATAGGGTCAGTTAACCCTCACCAAAAATAAAAGCTTTTGTTACTCCATAAGGTATAAGTAGAAACATTTGCCAACATTATTTCAGCATTTCGGCATCTTAAATTGGGAATATGTATAGTCAAAATCTGCCCATATGTAACTGCTCATGCAGTTTGACTATCTGCTAAGATAACTTTGTACAAGAAGTACGTGCCAGAAAATGGAACATGATCGGTTTGAAAACATTGTGATAAAAGCAAGATTCCCGTCGAAAAGGAAAGCAAACTAAATGCTTAGCAGTTGATACCTGTCTAACACCAGCAGAGTGAGCAGGCCCATCTAGTATCAATCCTAATACCACCAACCTTAAAGAACCATTGTCATCAGGAATCTCTCTTAAGTTCAACCCAATCCCCGTCATGTCATACTTCGACATCTTCGAGAACTTTAGCAGATTGATAACGTATGCAAAATTAGCAAATAAAAGCAATCAAAGATCAGCGGTGGGTAAAAACATTAAAACAGGAGTTTTGTATTACATCACTATGAAAGCAAAGGAGGAAAAAAACACAGGATGACATCACATTGCTGCAGTCTCTAAATATAGGTTCGTTAGGCCAGAGTGTGTACCATGTACCAAACATACAAAAACAATAACATACAGAGAACTCTTTGAAGATCAGCATGCATGACACTAGGACTTCCAGTACCAGGGCAGAAACAAATAAATTATTTTTTGGCTGACATCCAAGAGGAAACAGTAGATCTGGTTTACATCAACTTTTGCACATGTACTTGACGATATCATGGAACTCAAGTGCTCGTGGCATGCTAGTAACAATGCAAAATGGCCCAGGGAGAGCTTCTATTTCATTATTATCTAACAAAAGATGTAAAATGGATACCGTGGATCATGAAGGACAAAAGGTGATAACCTTAGTGGATTGGGGAGACAATAAACATCACTCCAAATTTGAGTCATGTTTCGCCTACTGAAATCAATAGCATAGTACAGTGCCACTTATAAATAACTTACATCTGAGGACGACAGGAATCTTGTATATGGATCACCCAGGCTAGCTAGCATTTTCGTGATGATGTCGTGGGCTCTAGAGCGGGATTTGATTGAACCTTGAAGAATATCTTGCTTCCGTTGCTGCATCAAATTAAAATTGAGAGACTCGCTATCACTCATGATAGAAGTGAGCGTTCTGGGTTTCTGGCTACAGTGTGCATTGAGACTTTATTGCAGCCATTTGAACCAACAAATAAAGTGATACAGAATCGCATCACGAGACAAATTTACCATCCACAGCTCCGGTGACCACGGGCGGCTGCCGGCGTCGGGGAGGAAGCCCTCGTTGACCACCTCCCACGCCTCCTCCACGAGCTGCTCGTTCGTCACCGCCTCGGCCTTCACCTCTACCTCCCTCCCGTCGTCCTGGCCGCGGCATATCTCCGAGGGCTGCTCCACCGCCGCCACAGCCGCCGCGTTGCCGGCGAGGAGGGAGAAGGAGATGGTGGCCGCCGCGGCCGCCGTGCGGAGGGCGGCAGGGAAGAGAAGCACGCACGGATGGGGCTTGGGCTTGTGGCTAGGGCTGGGGTTCGGGCGCGACTGCGGCGGCGGTAGCGGTGGCGCGCAGGAGAGTGGTAGCATTGCTGTGCTGTGCTGGCTCCACCTCCACAAGCTTCGTGCAGGGAGGGGGTGAAAGAGGGGGGAAAACACTTTGTTTTTGGTTTAGTGGTGGGGGTGGGGATGGGGGTTTGGAGCGGATGTGGGGATGGGGCTGGCCGTTGAACAGTCCGCCACGGCGGAGGTAGTGGAAGACGAATTTTCGGATTCCCTCAACTTCCTTTTCGTCAAAAAAAATTAGGCTTTATTTTTTTTGACATGACTCGCTGGCACCCGTTAGCCCGATAGTTATCCGGGGCACACACCTGAAAAAGGTGGTGGGCCCGATAACTGCTGTATAACAGTTACATCACCAAGGTTGCAACTTTACCAACCCACGGAAGCCCCAAAACGTTTTTCCTAGGGTTTCGAGTGGCACGGCGGCGCACGGGGCGCGAGTCTAGGGTTTGGTGATCGCCGGCTTCCTGCTACTTCGATTGTCCAGATCCTCGCGGCGTGCTTGCTCGGGGTGATCAAGGGGGGACCCTGCGTCCTTACCCACCCTTGGTGGCCTCGCGGGAGAAGGGATCAAATCAGGAGTCGGGCGACGACGATGACGGAATCAAGCGCCATGGGAGGTAAGAGGGGCAATACAAAGGACAGAGAAACAGTGGAGCAGATGATGGATAGGCTGGATCTGACGGAGAAGGAGAAGGCAAAACTTGTCATTGATGGTGAAGAAGAGAAGAGGGAGGAGGAGTTGCACGCACTGATCGGGAAGGTACTCCATAGGAAGGTTATTCACGTCAACACTATTGGAGAGGCTCCGCACTCGGCGTGGGGCAATCCAAAAGGACTGTACTTCGGGCCATCTGGCGAGAATGTTTTTGTTGCTAGTTTTGTGAACAAGCGGGAGTGTGATCGAATCTTGGATGGTGGTCCGTGGATGGTTGGCAAACATGGTGTGGTTTTTGGAAAGGTTCAACATCATGTCGCGTCCATCGGAGCTGAAGTTTGACAAACTCAAGATATGGGCACGGGTAATTAACCTACCTTTCAATCTGCTATGTCCGCCATGGCCGGGGCGTATAGTAGCTATGGTGGGCAATGTTGTGACCCTGGATGCTGATGGAAAAGGCTATGCTTTTGGAGATTGCCTCAGGTTCAAGAGTGTGGATTAATGTGGACGAGCCACTGATGCGATGGGTGAAGTTGGAGAAGGCAAGGACTAAAGAAACTGATTTTTTTGCTATCCAGTATGAAAACTTGCCCTATTTTTGCTTCTCCTGCGGACTACTAGGGCACACAGAGTTAATGTGTCCAACGCCCATGGGGGAGATGAGTATGGAAGGCCACCGTACCGTGAAGCCTTGAGATATATGCCGAACAAGAGCAGAAGCTGGAATAGCGCCCCAACATACAAAACGGAGGAACCTCATGACGGTGGAAAGAAGGATGCAGAACCACGGGAGGGAGAAGAGGTTGAGCCCGGAGTGGAAGTAACCTCGCCAGAAAAAACTAGTGGTGGCAGAGTTCGCAACACAGTCTATCAATTCAATGCCCAGGGCAGAAATACAAATGGTAGAGGAGGGCAGCGCACTGGGCGCGGTCACAATTCTGTCTACCGTCGTGTTGATATGCATGGTGGAGGAGGCAAAACTTTAATGCTGCAAGATAGTGAGACGATGATCAGGAAGCGACAGAGTGAGGAGAATGAATCTTCAGGGTCCAGAGACGATAGTCATGACTCCAAGAAGAAAAAGGCAGACGATGAGGCTGCTAAGACTCTCGCGGAGGCTGAGCATCAGCCATGCGGGTCGCAATGAATTGCTTTTCATGGAACTGTCGCAGGCTTGGGAACCCGGAGACAGTTCGAGAACTTCACAACCTTGTGAAGATGGAAGGGCCCGCCTTGGTCTTCTTGTGTGAAACAAAGATCGAGGGAAGGAGAGTAAGCGATCTCACTACCTGGCTGGGATTTGAAGGCTGCTACCCAGTGAGTAGTGATGGTTTAAGTGGGGGTTTGGCCTTGTTTTGGTCAAAAGACGTTGATGTAACTCTCAATAATTTCTCAAACCAACACATCGATGTAATGGTTAAGAACATTGGGGGAGACAATAAAGTGTGGCGGTTTACAGGGTTCTATGCTAAGGCTAGACGTAGTGAACGCGCCGAGAGTTGGAATTTGTTGTGTTGGCTCAAATCTCAGAGCGATGCGCCGTGGTTATGCGGTGGTGATTTTAATGAAATAATAGATAATTCCGAGTACTTCGGAGCTCATGATCACCCGGAATCGCAAATTGATGAATTTCGTGAGTGCCTTGATGATTGTGAACTACAGGACCTTGGTTTTTAAGGGGTCCCATTCACGTGGGATAATATGCAACAGGGTGACTCGAATGTGAAAGTACGGCTAGATCGATTCCTTGTGAACCCACCGATGATGTGTTTATACTCGGCATCTGTCGTGAAGCATGTGACTACACCTAAGTCTGCTCATTGTATGCTTGCGGTTAAGATGAAGAGGGTAGCTGTAGGCGAGGAGGGGCATAGGCGCCGTTTCATGTATGAAGAAGCTTGGCAACAATAGGAGACATATGATGCGGCAGTGTTACAGGGATGGCGCCAGGGTGCAGGTGTGCAAGGTCTGCAAGTCATAGATGATGCCCTCTCAGCCATGCAAGTTCATCTAACAGACTGGAAATCTAAGAAATTTGGAGACATTAAACGGAAGATACGAAAGGAGTATGAGAAAGAACGGTCGCAATCCCTGTTCACGGGACCGACGCGGAAGGAAAAAGACTTGGCCCGTCAACTCTCTGAGCTCCTGCATAAGGAAGAGATTATGGCTCGACAGAGATCAAGGGCGGACTGGCTAAGAGCAGGTGACCGGAACACGGGCTTTTTTCAGGCACATGCGGTCGCTCGCAAAAGCAGAAACCGCATCAGCAGCCTTCGCGCTGCAGATGGATCGGTGTGTGAAACCAAGGAAGAAATACATGCCGAGGTGCAACCGTTCTATACTAGTCTGTACACTACGCAGGAACACACTGATATTGAAGCAGTCCTTCATCATGTTCCACATAAAATCACATAAGCTATGAATGCACAACTAATGAAGACATTTGTAGAAGATGAAGTGAAGGTTGCGCTCTTTGCTATGGGGCCTACAAAGGCACTTGGAAGTGACGGATTTCATGCTGGTTTTTATCAGCGGCACTAGGACTTGGTAGGTCCAGATGTAACATCGGCAGTCCTTAGTTTTTTAAATGGGGGACAAATGCCAGGCTCGGTGAATAGCACAGTAATTGTTCTTATACCCAAGGTGAGAAACCCACAAAATATCACACAGTATAGGCCAATTTCCTTGTGCAATGTTCTCTACAAAATCTGCTCCAAAGTACTAGCTAACCGTTTGAGGGAGATACTGGATGAGATAATTGCAGAGGAGCAGAGTGCTTTCGTCCTTGGACGAATTATTACCGACGACGTCCTTGTAGCCTATGAGTGCATTCACTCCATGAAGAGAAAGAAGGGAAAGCAAGGATGGTGTGTGGTCAAAATTGATATGATAAAAGCCTATGATAGAGTAGAATGGGATTATCTGCAAGGAATAATGCAATAACTTGGTTTTCAAGATGAATGGATCTCACTTGTCATGCGGTGTGCGACCACCGTAAGGTTCCAGGTAAAGGTTAATGGTGAGCTTTTACCGGCCTTCTCGCCCTCAAGGGGGTTTCGTCAGGGAGACCCAATCTCCCCCTATTTATTCCTCCTTTGTGGGGAGGGGCTCTCGTGCATGCTGCAAAATTATGATGGGGGATGGATTGATAGGGGCATCAGAGTGAGTTATTCTGCTCCATGGATCTCACATCTTTTTATTTGCAGATGATTGCTTGATCTTCATGAAAACTGATGCTCGGAGTGCCACTAGACTGAATGAAATTTTGGAACAATACAGCTTGGGCTCTGGGCAAAGTGCAAATAAGATGAAGAGTTCTGTTTATTTTAGCCCTAACAGTGGCGCTTCAGTTAAGAGGGGTGTCAAGGCTGCACTCCAAATACAACGGGAGGCCATGTCAGAGAAGTACTTTGGCCTGCCAATGGCTGCGGGTAAGATTACCGAGCAACAATTTGAGCATATCAACGAGCGGTCGAGGGCAAAGGTGCAAGGGTGGTGTGAAAGGAAGATGTCATGTGCAGCAAGAGAAGTTCTTTTGAAGTCCGTGGTCCAAGCTTTACCGGCATACTCTATGAGTTGTTTCAAACTCACAAAAGGTATGTGTAAGAAACTGACGAAAAATATGTCAAAATATTGGTGGGCTGGGTCACTAGACAGAAAAGGAATGCACTGGCAATCATGGGAAAAGATGTGCGTTGGAAAATCAAAGGGAGGGCTTGGATTCCGGGATCTTGAGACCTTCAATGATGCGATGTTAGCCAAACAAGCTTGGAGACTCCTTGAAAATCCAAACAGCTTGTGTGCTTGTGTACTCAAGGGTAGATATTACCCCAATGAAAATTTCCTCACGGCTGGGTGCCCCGCAAGTGCATCCAAAACCTGGAAGGCAATCATCAAAGGTAGGGAGATGCTAAAACGTGGGCTCATCAGGCGGGTGGGAGATGGAACAACTACGGAAGTTTGGCATGATCAGTGGATAGAAGGAACTAATTCCATGAAACCAATGGGGTCACTGAAGCCAAAATCCATTCAGTTAGTTTCACATTTGATTGATCTGGTGACAAATCAGTGGGAAGCGGAAACCATTGGGAGTGTGTTCTACCCACCGGATGCGGATGTAATTCTATGCATGCCAAGACCACGTAGAGTGGGGTCGGATATATGGGCATGGGCTTGGGAGACGTCTGGCCTCTTCAGTGTCAAATATGCGTATCGGCAGACAATGAACCTCAAGCTCCAAATAACTGAGGCAGTGAGATCCTCTAATGGAGATGAAGTAATATGGCGTTCGCTTTGGATGCTTAATGTCCTTCCCAAGATCCGGGTGTTCTGGTGGCGCGTACTAAAGGAATTCTTACCTTGCTATGGTGAGCTTCGACGCCGTCATATCAAGCAGCTACCAAACTGCCCAATGTGTGGGAACGACAATGAAACTTTGTTTCATACTCTGATGGTCTGCGATCATGCCCGGGGCTTCTGGGAAGCGGCTGAGCGATTCTTTGGTATTACAATACCGTGACTCAACCCGTTGACATGGTCGCGCGACCTTCTAGATCATCGCCTCTTCAGCAAGGACGAGGCTTCTATTATGATCACAGTAATGTGGGCTGTCTGGCACTCAAGGAATAGCTACACACATGGGGAAAAAGAATACCAATCACGGCAGTCCATGGTTACCATTGAAGAGATTGCCCGAACCCTTGAAATACCAAGGAAGGACAAAGTTCTGGTTATGGTTAGCCCGAAGTGGCAGCCTCCAGAAGAAGGATGGGTTAAATTTAACACGGATGGAGCAACGAACTTTGAACGAGGTAGAGGTGGAGCAGGGTTTATCGCCCGTGATCATCATGCTCGTTTGTGAGAGCGGGCTGCACACGGTACGAGGGTGTGACCGATCCTCTATCCATTGAACTCCTCGCGTGCAGAGACGCGCTATCTTTGGCGCATGGGATGGGACTCACTGGTGCGTGTCGGTCCTAAACAAACGGTTTTAACCCCTTTCCGCGACGACATTTGGAACCGTCACCAAGTGAGTGTGGGCGATAGGGGGTCCTTCCCACACGACCCAGAAACCATCGGGATATGCCCTCCTGGCACACACGTTCGGCAAAATGAGGTCGTGTGCGACCGGCGAGCGCTCAAATATGGAAATACATACAGTAGAGCTAAAAATACAATTATATGGCGAAATTGTTTCCGGTCGCAAGTACATCCCACACAGTCAGTCCCCGCTAAATGTTTCCGTTTGTATGCACATCCCACACAGTCGCTCCAAGAAAAACGTTTCCGTTCACAGGTACATCACACACAATTTTTCCCGTTAAATCGTTTGCATTATTGAATGTATCACACACGGTCCATAGAAGAAACTATGTGGTAAAGGTTGTTCATCACACACAGTTTTTATGTGGTAAACGTTTGCGCAAGGTGGCCTAACGCAAACAGTTTTCAAGAGAAAGTCGTGTGTGATTGTTCATTGATCCAACATGGTTTATTCCTAGAAACTGTGTGCGTTGCCTGAGGTCATCGCCCACGGTATTTTTTCAACAACCGTTTACAATAGAAAAACCCAATTTGCAGGCAAATTCGCCATTAGCAGGCTAATTATCCGATTATGATCTAATTGACATTTCATATTAAGCACACAATATATTTCATTTCATATTAAGGAAGCAGAATTTCATAATTGAAATACATCAGAGTACAACATGATATAGCTTCAGCACTCAGCTACCCCATTACACAACTGCACCAACAGCAAGTTCCACATGCAACATGTAGAACCTTTCGAAATTAGCATCATAGACGGTATATAGACAGATGCATCTCATCTGGAAAACTGCTGAAGTAGAAGGCGAATATTGAGCCTTCATTCATGTTGAAGGTCTTTGCAACTTTAGGCCAGTGCCTATGGATGATTGACCGTCCGTCCTTCGTCCTCTTCAGGAACACTTCAATATTGAACCGTGGGTGTTGTATGAAAACCTTCCTCGCCTCCTGACCATAGAGGTGGTTTGAGAGGTAATCATCAGTGAACTGCTTTGGAAAGGCCTGAAAACAAGGATGTGCATAAATATCTTTTCTATATTGGAAATGGGGCAAAGGAATAAAAAAAGGCAAGGTACAATAGTTAGTACCATCTTGTAGTGAACTGATGTCTTCTTCATTGTGCAGACAAAGATCTTGTTGTTTTTTGCCGCTAATTTCTTTATCCTAACAATCTTTCTGAGTTTCTTGATTTGATTGATATTCATGGACAACTCATTTCCCCATATGCAAAAAGGGTCGAACAGTGGGTCAAAACCTCTGACAGCAGGACCTACATGTGCAAGACCAAATTGTTAAAAACCTAGATATTAGAATGGTTCCTGCAATTGCACAATAATGTGCTATTAGACAACAGAACATGCACGTGCTAACCTCGATTGTAAACCTCAGTGCTTCCCATTGTTTCCCTGCAACACATATAAGGTAGTTAGTCATCAGGTTAAGTAAGGGTTCGCATGCTATTAGTAAAATATGTTAATGAAAAATAATCACATTGCAGATTCATCAGATTAATTCAAGCCACACGAAAAACCCATTTATCCAAACCAAACATGATTAAAAACTAGGAAATATAGCACTTGTATATGTTTCTCATGTATTAAGTGCAGCCAAATTCGTCCTCGCATGCCCAACAATACAAAATTCTACCCACGACAATTGGACATCGCATTACAGAATTGAACCAAGCAGTTAACTAAACACCACAACAAATGAACCAAACATTAACTGAGCACCACATTGCACAATATAACATACTCCTAACAGAATATCAGACAGTTAACCAAACAGTTAACTACAACCAATTGTAGCAATTGTATTTGTTTCTCATGTATTTACTACATCCAAATTCAATTTATTCCTCACATGGTATACAATAACAGAATGCACCCACAATTTTGTAAAGATAAATTCGATTTATTTCTCACATGGAAGACAATACAAAATTGCAGCCTGAAGAATTGAACATCACATTTGCAGAATTGAACCAAATAGTTAACTCAAGACGACAACTAATTAACAAAACAGTTAATAAGTGAGCGCCACACTGCACAACATATAGAACATATACACTAGAGCAACACATTGCATGGTAAAATTAGACAGCACAATTCACAAGAATTTGTGAAGGAAAGGCAGGAGCAGCACACGCAACGGGTAAACCGAGCATGCTTAACCGGCGTAGCTAGCAAATGGCAAGGTGCTCCTTCAAGATCTAGGGGTTGGCACGAATGGCAGCCATCGCGACCTCATCCGCGCGTGCGGCCGTGATTTGCTTCTCTGCTGCCAAATGCTCCTTGAGGTCCTGGCTATACTGCGTGCACCATGGCTTAGGCCGGCGCTTATTTGGTGGAGGGGTCGGTGATTTGGGTGGAAGGTGTCGCGCTCGCGCCGGCGGTAGGGGCATGTGGGATGTGGAAGGAGGAGGAGGATGGGGGTCGGGTGTGGATTACCTGCCTGGATAGGCGAGGCCGAGGAGTGTGAAGGAGGGTCGCCGGCGAGGAGGCGGCGGCGCTGCAAGCAAGGAGTGAAGGTTTCAACTTGGAAAGGAAGGCGAAAAGAGGGGGAAATGTGGCTTTTGGTAAGGGGGAGGGGGCGGGGAGGTAGATATTTTCGCGGAAGCCGAAAATTTGGAATCGCTTCAGCCAAAAACATGCAACTATGCAATGACGTGGAGGGGGCGGGCAGGTAGATATTTACTCTAACAAATTAAAGACCGATGCTCTTAATTAAACAACAGAAAGAGTACTACTACGGCTGGTGCTCGTCGATCTCCGTCGCCGCCTCCATGTCCAGCTCGCGCCAGACGGTCTCCTGGGGAAGGGGCTCCATGGCATCCATCGCACCATACTCGGCAAGCATCTCGCCATCCGCGTCTGCCATCTCTTTGGAAAAGGCTGCCATGAGCTGGGCATGGGCGGACGCGATCTGGGCTTGGACGGGCTCCGTCGTTGCAAGGTATGCGGCGGAGGAACGAACGGCTGCTCGAACGCTCTTGGTGATTGCAAGCTCTTCGGCCGTGGGTTACCAACCGTTGTCGGAGAAGCTTCGTTCAATTTGTGCGGTGACCGCCAGGAGCTGGGCGTGGGCGGCCTCGACATGGTCATGGGCGGCCTCCATCAGGGCTAAGGCCGCCGCTGCGGAACGGACAGCTGCTGTGCCGCTCTCGCCAGTTGCTATCCCCGATGCAGATGTTGCTGCCACCACCTGAGAAGCAACAGCGATCGTTTGGGCTGCCTTTGCCGCCCGGTCGCAGATTGCGGCCGCGCTCATGCACCTTGTTAGCACGCGCATGGCGGCTGCGGCCACGCTCTCGCCGGAGGGGGCCACCGAAGTTGCCCTCACGACGCGGGTCCACGTGCCCATCTTTCACCGGTGATGATTGAACAGTGAAATGATATTTGGGGAGCGAGCTAGTGTGCTTGAGACGCCGACTGTGGACTGTAGCCGACACACCTTCTCGCGTAAGCCATAGGCGTACTATACACCGACGGTGCTCCAGGATATTTTGTGATGCATCTCACACGGTTGCTGATAATAAACTGTGTGCGATCTACTTGATTTTTCATCTTGATTTGAATTACATAATGGGGTCACAGCGGCAATGGACGGTGTTTGAATTGCTAGACCTTTTATCTGGAGTGAACATGCAACTATATGTGTGTCGTAAAAGAATTGGAATTATTCAGGGTTCGTTTGAACATTTTATACATTAAATTGGTTTTCTAGCCCTTTCAAGTGAACAATTCAAATTTGAACTACATGCACATGCTCCAGTGCATATAACTTGGTTGAAAAATCAAATCTGTGTCCTTGGGTGCATGCTTATAGGTCCCATGCAAGAAATGGGAATGAATTACAAACACCAGGGCACCGTTGATTGCCGGCAAAACATTGAGATGCCTGGTTTTTAAATTCTAGTAATCCAAAACTCGTCTGAAATTCATGAAACTTGCAATGCTATCATGGAGCGGCATCAACATGCCATGGTAAAAAATTTGTCCCATTTGGGGCAGGTTTGGGTATATGCTTCTCACAAACCGGAGCTTCTCACAACAAGCATGATGGTTTTCGGTAGGGAACGTCTCACCTTTGGGGACGAAACGATATCCATTGCCACTTATTGCTTTCAATTTTTTTTCTCATGTCAACATAGAACAACAGGAGTGTTGTGTGAATTTTTGTGTTTTTCAGGGTTCGTTTGGACATTTTTATGCATTAACTAAGTTTTCAATGCATTTATGTGCATAATTCAAATTTGAACTACATGCACATGATCCAGTGCATATAAATTGGTTGAAAAAACAAATCTGTGTCCTTGGGTGCATGCTTAGGTCCCATGCAAGAATGGGAATGAATTTCACACACCAGGGCACCGTTGATTGCCGGCAAAACATTAAGATGCCTGGTTTTTAAATTCTAGTAAATCCAAAACTCGTCTGAAATTCATGAAACTTGGCATGCTATCATGGAGCGGCATCAACATGCTGTGGTACAAATTTTGTCCCATTTGGGGCAGGTTTGGGTATATGCTTCTCACAACAAGCATGATGGTTTTCGGTAGAGAACATCCCACCTTTGGGGACGAAACGATATCCATTGCCTCTTATTTCTTTCAACTTTGTTTCTCGTGTCAACATAGAACAACAGGAGTGTTGTGTGAATTTTTGTGATTTCTCGGGGTACGTTTGGACATTTTTATGAATTAACTGAGTTTTCAATGCATTTATGTGAACAATTCAAATTTGAACTACATGCACATGGTCCAGTGCATATAAATTGGTTGAAAAATCAAATCTGTGTCCTTGGGTGCATGCTTATAGGTCCCATGCAAGAAATGAGAATGAATTTCAAACACCAGGGCAACGTTGATTGCTGGCAAAACATTGAGATGCCTGGTTTTAAATTCTAGTAAATCCAAAACTCGTCTGAAATTCATGAAACTTGGCATTCTATCATGGAGTGGCATTAACATGCCGTTGTAAAAAATTTGTCCCATTTGTTGCAGGTTTGGGTATATGCTTCTCACAAACCGGAGCTTCTCACAACAAGCATGATGGTTTTTGGTAGGGAACGTCCCACCTTTGGGGACGAAACGATATCCATTGCCTCTTATTGCTTTCAAATTTTTTTCTCATGTCAACATAGAACAAGAGGAGTGTTGTGTCAATTTTTTTGATTTTTCGGGGTTCGTTTGGACATTTTTATGCATTAACTGAGTTTTCAATGCATTTATGTGCATAATTCAAATTTGAACTACATGCACATGCTCCAGGCATATAAATTGGGTGAAAAAAAAAATTGTGTCCTTGGGTGCATGCTTAGGTCCCATGCAAGAAATGGGAATGAATTTCAAACACCAGGGCAACGTTGATTGCCGGTAAAACATTGAGATGCCTGGTTTTTAAATTCTAGTAAATCCAAAACTCGTCTGAAATTCATGAAACTTGGCTTGCTATCATCGAGTGGCGTCAACATGCCGTGGTACAAATTTTGTCCCATTTGGGGCAGGTTTGGGTATATGCTTCTCACAAACCGGAGCTTCTCACAACAAGCATGATGGTTTTCGATAGGGAACGCCCCACCTTTGGGACGAAACGATATCCATTGCCTCTTATTGCTTTCAACTTTTTTTCTCGTGTCAACATAGAATAACAGGAGTATTGTGTGAATTTTTGTGATTTTCCGGGGTTCGTTTGGACATTTTTATGCATTAACTGAGTTTTCAATGCATTTATGTGCATAATTCAAATTTGAACTACATGCACATGCTCCGGTGCATATAAATTGGTCGAAAATCAAATCTGTGTCCTTGGGTGCATGCTTAGGTCCCATGCAAGAAATGGGAATGAATTTCACACACCAGGGCACCGTTGATTGCCGGCAAAACATTGAGATGCCTGGTTTTAAATTCTAGTAAATCCAAAACTCGTCTGAAATTCATGAAACTTGGCATGCTATCATGGAGCGGCATCAACATGCCATGGTACAAATTTTGTCCAATTTGGGGCAGGTTTGGGTATATGTTCTCACAGACCGGAGCTTTTCACAACAAGCATGATGGTTTCGGTAGGGAACGTCCCACCTTTGGGGACGAAACGATATCCATTGCCTCTTATTTCTTTCAACTTTCTTTCTCGTGTCAACATAGAACAACAGGAGTGTTGTGTGAATTTTTTTGATTTTTCAGGGTACGTTTGGACATTTTTAGGCATTAATTCAGTTTTCAATGCATTTATGTGAACAATTCAAAGTTGAACTACATCCACATCCTCCAGTGCATATAAATTGGTTGAATAATCAAATATGTGTCCTTGGGTGCATGCTTATAGGTCCCATGCAAGAAATGGGAATGAATTTCAAACACCAGGGCAACGTTGATTGCTGGCAAAACATTGAGATGCCTGGTTTGAAATTCCAGTAAATCCAAAACTCGTCTGAAATTCATGAAACTTGGCATGCTATCATGGAGTGGCATCAACATGCCGTTGTAAAAATTTTATCCCATTTGGGGCAGGTTTGGGTATATGCTTCTCACAAACCGGAGCTTCTCACAACAAGCATGATGGTTTTCGGTAGGGAACGTCCCACCTTTGGGGACGAAATGATATCCATTGCCTCTTATTGCTTTCAGGGTTTTTTCTCGTGTCAACATAGAACAACAGGAGTGTTGTGTGAATTTTTGCGATTTTTCGGGGTTCGTTTGGACATTTTTATGCATTAACTGAGTTTTCAATGCATTTATGTGCATAATTCAAATTTGAACTACATGCACATGCTCCAGTGCATATAAATTGGTCGAAAAATCAAATCTTTGTCCTTGGGTGCATGCTTAGGTCCCATGCAAGAAATGGGTATGAATTTCACACACCAGGGCACCATTGATTGCCGACAAAACATTGAGATGCCTGGTTTTTAAATTCTAGTAAATCCAAAACTCGTCTGAAATTCATGAAACTTGGCATGCTATCATGGAGCGGCATCAACATGCCGTGGTACAAATTTTGTCCAATTTGGGGCAGGTTTGGGTATATGCTTCTCACAAACCGGAGCTTTTCACAACAAGCATGATGGTTTTCGGTAGGGAACGTCCCACTTTTGGGGACGAAACGATATCCATTGCCTCTTATTTCTTTCAACTTTCTTTCTCGTCTCAACATAGAACAACAGGAGTGTTGTGTGAATTTTTGTGATTTTTCGGGGTACGTTTGGACATTTTTAGGCATTAATTGAGTTTTCAATGCATTTATGTGAACAATTCAAAGTTGAACTACATCCACATCCTCCAGTGCATATAAATTGGTTGAATAATCAAATATGTGTCCTTGGGTGCATGATTATAGGTCCCATGCAAGAAATGGGAATGAATTTCAAACACCAGGGCAACGTTGATTGCTGGCAAAACATTGAGATGACTGGTTTTAAATTCTAGTAAATCCAAAACTCGTCTGAAATTCATGAAACTTGGCATGCTATCATGGAGTGGCATCAACATGCCGTTGTAAAAAATTTGTCCCATTTGGGGCAGGTTTGGGTATATGCTTCTCACAAACCGGAGCTTCTCAGAACAAGCATGATGGTTTTCGGTAGGGAACGTCCCACCTTTGGGGACGAAATGATATCCATTGCCTCTTATTGCTTACAGGTTTTTTTCTCGTGTCAACATAGAACAACAGGAGTGTTGTGTGAATTTTTGTGATTTTTCGGGGTTTGTTTGGACATTTTTATGCATTAACTGAGTTTTCAATGCATTTATGTGCATAATTCAAATTTGAACTACATGCACATGCTCCAGTGCATATAAATTGGTCGAAAAATGAAATCTTTGTCCTTGGGTGCATGCTTACGTCCCATGCAAAAAATGGGTATGAATTTCAAACACCAGGGCACCGTTGATTGCCGACAAAACATTGAGATGCCTGGTTTTTAAATTCTAGTAAATCCAATACTCGTCTGAAATTCATGAAACTTGGCATGCTATCATGGAGCGGCATCAACATGTTGTGGTACAAATTTTGTCCCATTTGGGGCTGGTTTGGGTATATGCTTCTCACAAACCGGAGCTTCTCACAACAAGCATGATGGTTTTCGGTAGGGAACGCCCCACCTTTGGGGACGAAACGATATCCACTGCCTCTTATTGCTTTCAACTTTTTTTCTTGTGTCAACATAGAACAACAGGAGTGTTGTCTGAATTTTTTTGATTTTTCGGGGTTCGTTTGGACATTTTTATGCATTAACTGAGTTTTCAATGCATTTATGTGCATAATTCAAATTTGAACTACATGCACATGCTCCAGTGCATATAAATTGGTCAAAAAATCAAATATGTGTCCTTGGGTGCATGCTTAGGTCCCATGCAAGAAATGGGAATGAATTTCAAACACCAGGCCATCGTTGATTGCCGGCAAAACATTGACATGCCTGGTTTTTAAATTCTAGTAAATCCAAAACTCATCTGAAATTCATGAAACTTGGCATGCTATCATGGAGAGGCATCAACATGCCGTGGTACAAATTTTGTCCCATTTGGGGCAGGTTTGGGTATATGCTTCTCACAAACCGGAGCTTCCCACAACAAGCATGATGGTTTTCGGTAGGGAACGTCCCACCTTTGGGGACGAAATGATATCCATTGCCCCTTATTGCTTTCAAATTTTGTTCTCGTTTCAACATAGAACAACAGGAGTGTTCTGTGAATTTTTGTGATTTTTCGGGGTTCATTTGGACATTTTTATGCATTAACTGAGTTTTCAATGCATTTATGTGCATAATTCAAATTTTAACTACATGCACATGCTCCAGTGCATATAAATTGGTCGAAAAATCAAATCTTTGTCCTTGGGTGCATGCTTACGTCCCATGCAAGAAATGGGAATGAATTTCAAACACCAGGGCACCGTTGATTGCTTGCAAAACATTGAGATGCCTGGTTTTTAAATTCTAGTAAATCCAAAACTCGTCTGAAATTCATGAAACTATGCATGCTATCATGGAGCGGCATCAACATGCTGTGGTACAAATTTTGTCCCATTTGGGGCAGGTTTGGGTATATGCTTCTCACAAACCGGAGCTTCTCACAACAAGCATGATGGTTTTCGGTAGGGAATGCCCCACCTTTGGGGACGAAACGATATCCACTGCCTCTTATTGCTTTCAACTTTTTTTCTTGTGTCAACATAGAACAACAGGAGTGTTGTCTGCATTTTTGTGATTTTTCGGGGTTCGTTTGGACATTTTAATGCATTAACTGAGTTTTCAATGCATTTATGTCCATAATTCAAATTTGAACTACATGCACATGCTTCAGTGCATATAAATTGGTCAAAAAATCAAATATGTGTCCTTGGGTGCATGCTTAGGTCCCATGCAAGAAATGGGACTGAATTTCAAACACCAGGGCATCGTTGATTGCCGGCAAAACATTGAGATGCCTGGTTTTTAAATTCTAGTAAATCCAAAACTCATCTGAAATTCATGAAACTTGGCATGCTATCATGGAGAGGCATCAACATGCCGTGGTACAAATTTTATCCCATTTGGGGCAGGTTTGGGTATATGCTTCTCACAAACCGGAGCTTCCCACAACAAGCATGATGGTTTTCGGTAGGGAACGTCCCACCTTTGGGGACGAAACGATATCCATTGCCCCTTATTGCTTTCAAATTTTGTTCTCGTGTCAACATAGAACAACAGGAGTGTTGTGTGAAATTTTGTGGTTTTTCGGGGTTCATTTGGACATTTTTATGCATTAACTGAGTTTTCAATGCATTTATGTGCATAATTCACATTTGAATTACATGCACATGCTCCGGTGCATACAAATTGGTCGAAAAATCAAATCTGTGTCCTTGGGTGCATGCTTAGGTCCCATGCAAGAAATGGGAATGAATTTCACACACCAGGGCACCGTTGATTGCCGGCAACACATTGAGATGCCTGGTTTTAAATTCTAGTAAATCCAAAACTCGTCAGAAATTCATGAAACTTGGCATGCTATCATGGAGCGGCGTCAACATGTCGTGGTACAAATTTTGTCCCATTTGGGGCAGGTTTGGGTATATGCTTCTCACAAACCGGAGCTTCTCACAACAACCATGATGGTTTTCGGTAGGGAACGTCCCACCTTTGGGGACGAAATGATATTTATTGCCTCTTATTGCTTTCAACTTTTTTCTCGTGTTACCATAGAACAACAGGAGCGTTGTGTGAATTTTTGTGATTTTTCGGGGTTTGTTTGGACATTTTTATGCATTAATTGAGTTTTTGATGCATTTATGTGCATAATTCAAATTTGAACTACATGCACATGCTCCGGTGCATATAAATTGGTCAAAAAATCAAATATGTGTCCTTGGGTGCATGCTTACGTCCCATGCAAGAAATGGGAATGAATTTCAAACACTAGGGCACCGTTGATTGCCGGCAAAACATTGAGATGCCTGGTTTTTAAATTCTAGTAAATCCAAAACTCGTCTGAAATTGATGAAACTTGGCATGCTATCGTGGAGCGGCATCAACATGCCGTGGTACAATTTTTTTCCCATTTGGGGCAGGTTTGGGTATATGCTTCTCACAAACTGGAGCTTCTCACAACAAGCATGACGGTTTTCGGTAGGGAACGTCCCACCTTTGGGGACGAAACGATATCCATTGCCTCTTATTGCTTTCAAATTTTTTTCTCGTGTCAACATAGAACAACAGGAGTGTTGTGTGAATTTTTGTGATTTTTTGAGGTTCGTTTGGACATTTTTATGCATTAACTGTGTTTTCAATGCATTTATGTGCATACTTCAAATTTGAACCACGTGCACATGATCCAGTGCATATAAATTGGTCGAAAAATCAAATCTGTGTCCTTGGGTGCATGCTTACGTCCCATGCAAGAAATGGGAATGAATTTCAAACACCAGGGAACCGTTGATTGCAGGCAAAACATTGAGATGCCTGGTTTTTAAATTCTAGTAAATCCAAAACTCGTCTGAAATTCATGAAACTTGGCATGCTATCATGGAGTGGCATCAACTTGCCGTGGTACAAAAATTGTCCCATTTGGGGCAGGTTTGGGTATATGCTTCTCACAAACCGGAGCTTCTCACAACAAGCATGATGGTTTTCGGTACGGAACGCCCCACCTTTGGGGACGAAATGATATCCATTGCCTCTTATTGCTTTCAACTTTTTTTCTCGTGTCAACATAGAACAACAGGAGTGTTGTGTGAATTTTTGTGATTTTTCAGGGTTCGTTTGGACATTTTTATGCATTAACTGAGTTTTCAATGCCTTTATGTGCATAATTAAAATTTGAACTACATGCACATGCTCCGGTGCATATAAATTGGTCGAAAAATCAAATGTGTGTCCTTGGGTGCATACTTAGGTCCCATGCAAGAAATGGGAATGAATTTAACACATCAGGGCACCGTTGATTGCCGGCAAAACATTGAGATGCCTGGTTTTTAAATTCTAGTAAATCCAAAACTCGTCTGAAATTCATGAAACTTGGCATGCTATCATGGAGCGGCATCAACATGCCGTGGTACAAATTTTCTCCCATTTGGGGCAGGTTTGGGTATATGCTTCTCACAAACCGGAGCTTCTCACAACAAGCATGATGGTTTTCGGTAGGGAACGTCCCACCTTTGGGGACGAAATGATATCCATTGCCTCTTATTGCTTTCAATTTTTTTTCTCGTGTCAACATAGAACAACAGGAGTGTTGTGTGAATTTTTGTGATTTTTCGGGGTTTGTTTGGACATTTTTATGCATTAACTGAGTTTTCGATGCATTTATGTGCATAATTCAAATTTGAACTACATGCACATGCTCCAGTCCATATAAATTGGTCGAAAAATCAAATCTGTGTCCTTGGGTGCATGCTTAGGTCCCATGCAAGAAATGGGAATGAATTTCAAACACCAGGGCACCGTTGATTGCCGGCAAAACATTGAGATGCCTGGTTTTTAAAGTCTAGTAAACCCAAAACTCGTCTGAAATTCATGAAACTTGGCATGCTATCATGGATCGGCATCAACATGCCGTGGTACAAATTTTGTCCCATTTGGGGCAGGTTTGGGTATATGCTTCTCACAAACCGGAGCTTCTCACAACAAGCATGATGGTTTTCGGTAGGGAACGTCCCACCTTTGGGGACGAAACGATATCCATTGCCTCTTATTGCTTTCAATTTTTTTTCTCGTGTCAACATAGTACAACAGGAGTGAAATTTTGTGATTTTTTGGGGTTCATTTGCATATTTTTATGCATTAACTGAGTTTTCAATGCATTTATGTGCATAATTCAAATTTGAACTACATGCACATGCTCCAGTGCATATAAATTGGTCGAAAAATCAAATCTGTGTCCTTGGGTGCATGCTTATAGGTCCCATGCAAGAAATGGGAATGAATTTCAAACACCAGGGCACCGTTGATTGCGTGCAAAACATTGAGATGCCTGGTTTTTAAATTCTAGTAAATCCAAAACTCGTCTAAAATTCATGAAACTTGGCATGCTATCATGGAGCGGCATGAACATGCCGTGGTACAAATTTTGTCCCATTTGGGGCAGGTTTGGGTATATGCTTCTCACAAACCGGAGCTTCTCACAACAAGCATGATGGTTTTCGGTAGGGAACGTCCCACCTTTGGGGACGAAACGATATCCGTTGCCTCTTATTGCTTTCAATTTTTTTTCTCGTGTCAACATAGAACAACAAAAGTGTGAATTTTTGTGATTTTTTGGGGTTCACTTGGACATTTTTATGCATTAACTGAGTTTTCAATGCATTTATGTGCATAATTCAAATTTGAACTACATGCACATGCTCCAGTGCATATAAATTGGTCGAAAACTCAAATCTGTGTCCTTGGGTGCATGCTTAGGTCCAATGCAAGAAATGGGAATGAATTTCAAACACCAGGGCACTGTTGATTGCTGGCAAAACACTGAGATGCCTAGTTTTAAAATTGTAGTAAATCCAAAACTCGTCTGAAATTCATGAAACTTGGCATGCTATCATGGAGCGGCATGAACATGCGTTTGTACAAATTTTGTCCCATTTGGGGCAGGTTTGGGTATATGCTTCTCACAAACCGAAGCTTCTCACGACAAGCATGATGGTTTTCGGTAGGGAACGTCCCACCTTTGGGGAAGAAACAATATCCATTGCCTCTTATTGCTTTCAACTTTTTTTTCTCATGTCAACATAGAACAACAGGAGTGTTGTGTGAATTTTTGTGATTTTTCGGGGTTCGTTTGGACATTTTTATGCATTAACTGAGGTTTCAATGCATTTTCGTGCGTAATTCAAATTTGAACTACATGCACATGCTCCAGTGCATATAAATTGGTCGAAAAATCAAATATGTGTCCTTGGGTGCATGCTTATGTCCCATGCAAAAAATGGGAATGAATTTCAAACACCAGGGCACCGTTGATTGCCGGCAAAACATTGAGATGCCTGGTTTTTAAATTCTAGTAAATCCAAAACTCGTCTGAAATTCATGAAACTTGGCATGCTATCATGGAGCGGCATGAACATGCCGTGGTACAAATTTTGTCCCATTTGGGGCAGGTTTGGGTATATGCTTCTCACAAACCGGAGCTTCTCACACCAAGCATGATGGTTTTCGGTAGGGAACGTCCCACCTTTGGGGACGAAATGATATCCATTGCCTCTTATTGCTTTCAGGGTTTTTTCTCGTGTCAACATAGAACAACAGGAGTGTTGTGTGAATTTTTGCGATTTTTCGGGGTTCGTTTGGACATTTTTATGCATTAACTGAGTTTTCAATGCATTTATGTGCATAATTCAAATTTGAACTACATGCACATGCTCCAGTGCATATAAATTGGTCGAAAAATGAAATCTTTGTCCTTGGGTGCATGCTTAGGTCCCATGCAAGAAATGGGTATGAATTTCACACACCAGGGCACCATTGATTGCCGACAAAACATTGAGATGCCTGGTTTTTAAATTCTAGTAAATCCAAAACTCGTCTGAAATTCATGAAACTTGGCATGCTATCATGGAGCGGCATCAACATGCCGTGGTACAAATTTTGTCCAATTTGGGGCAGGTTTGGGTATATGCTTCTCACAAACCGGAGCTTTTCACAACAAGCATGATGGTTTTCGGTAGGGAACGTCCCACCTTTGGGGACGAAACGATATCCATTGCCTCTTATTTCTTTCAACTTTCTTTCTCGTGTCAACATAGAACAACAGGAGTGTTGTGTGAATTTTTGTGATTTTTCGCGGTACGTTTGGACATTTTTAGGCATTAATTGAGTTTTCAATGCATTTATGTGAACAATTCAAAGTTGAACTACATCCACATCCTCCAGTGCATATAAATTGGTTGAATAATCAAATATGTGTCCTTGGGTGCATGCTTATAGGTCCCATGCAAGAAATGGGAATGAATTTCAAACACCAGGGCAACGTTGATTGCTGGCAAAACATTGAGATGACTGGTTTTAAATTCTGGTAAATCCAAAACTCGTCTGAAATTCATGAAACTTGGCATGCTATCATGGAGTGGCATCAATATGCCGTTGTAAAAAATTTGTCCCATTTGGGGCAGGTTTGGGTATATGCTTCTCACAAACCGGAGCTTCTCACAACAAGCATGATGGTTTTCGGTAGGGAACGTCCCACCTTTGGGGACGAAATGATATCCATTGCCTCTTATTGCTTACAGGTTTTTTTCTCGTGTCAACATAGAACAACAGGAGTGTTGTGTGAATTTTTGTGATTTTTCGGGGTTTGTTTGGACATTTTTATGCATTAACTGAGTTTTCAATGCATTTATGTGCATAATTCAAATTTGAACTACATGCACATGCTCCAGTGCATATAAATTGGTCGAAAAATCAAATCTTTGTCCTTGGGTGCATGCTTACGTCCCATGCAAGAAATGGGTATGAATTTCAAACACCAGGGCACCGTTGATTGCCGACAAAACATTGAGATGCCTGGTTTTTAAATTCTAGTAAATCCAATACTCGTCTGAAATTCATGAAACTTGGCATGCTATCATGGAGCGGCATCAACATGCTGTGGTACAAATTTTGTCCCATTTGGGGCAGGTTTGGGTATATGCTTCTCACAAACCGGAGCTTCTCACAACAAGCATAATGGTTTTCGGTAGGGAACGTCCCACCTTTGGGGACGAAACGATATCCACTGCCTCTTATTGCTTTCAACTTTTTTTCTTGTGTCAACATAGAACAACAGGAGTGTTGTCTGAATTTTTGTGATTTTTTGGGGTTCGTTTGGACATTTTTATGCATTAACTGAGTTTTCAATGCATTTATGTGCATAATTCAAATTTGAACTACATGCACATGCTCCAGTGCATATAAATTGGTCAAAAAATCAAATATGTGTCCTTGGGTGCATGCTTAGGTCCCATGCAAGAAATGGGAATGAATTTCAAACACCAGGCCATCGTTGATTGCCGGCAAAACATTGAGATGCCTGGTTTTTAAATTCTAGTAAATCCAAAACTCATCTGAAATTCATGAAACTTGGCATGCTATCATGGAGAGGCATCAACATGCCGTGGTACAAATTTTGTCCCATTTGGGGCAGGTTTGGGTATATGCTTCTCACAAACCGGAGCTTCCCACAACAAGCATGATGGTTTTCGGTAGGGAACGTCCCACCTTTGGGGACGAAACGATATCCATTGCCCCTTATTGCTTTAAAATTTTGTTCTCGTTTCAACATAGAACAACAGGAGTGTTGTGTGAAATTTTGTGGTTTTTCGGGGTTCATTTGGACATTTTTATGCATTAACTGAGTTTTCAATGCATTTATGTGCATAATTCAAATTTGAACTACATGCACATGCTCCAGTGCATATAAATTGGTCGAAAAATCAAATCTTTGTCCTTGGGTGCATGCTTACGTCCCATGCAAGAAATGGGTATGAATTTCAAACACCAGGGCACCGTTGATTGCCGACAAAACATTGAGATGCCTGGTTTTTAAATTCTAGTAAATCCAAAACTCGTCTGAAATTCATGAAACTTGGCATGCTATCATGGAGTGGCGTCAACATGCTGTGGTACAAATTTTGTCCCATTTGGGGCAGGTTTGGGTATATGCTTCTCACAAACCGGAGCTTCTCACAACAAGCATGATGGTTTTCGGTAGGGAACGCCCCACCTTTGGGGACGAAACGATATCCACTGCCTCTTATTGCTTTCAACTTTTTTTCTTGTGTCAACATAGAACAACAGGAGTGTTGTCTGCATTTTTGTGATTTTTCGGGGTTCGTTTGGACATTTTTATGCATTAATTGAGTTTTCAATGCATTTATGTCCATAATTCAAATTTGAACTACATGCACATGCTTCAGTGCATATAAATTGGTCAAAAATCTAAATATGTGTCCTTGGGTGCATGCTTAGGTCCCATGCAAGAAATGGGAATGAATTTCAAACACCAGGGCATCGTTGATTGCCGGCAAAACATTGAGATGCCTGGTTTTTAAATTCTAGTAAATCCAAAACTCATCTGAAATTCATGAAACTTGGCATGCTATGTGGAGCGGCATCAACATGCCGTGGTACAAATTTTATCCCATTTGGGGCAGGTTTGGGTATATGCTTCTCACAAACCGGAGCTTCCCACAACAAGCATGATGGTTTTCGGTAGGGAACGTCCCACCTTTCGGGACGAAGCGATATCCATTGCCCCTTATTGCTTTCAAATTTTGTTCTCGTGTCAACATAGAACAACAGGAGTGTTGTGTGAAATTTTGGGGTTTTTCGGGGTTCATTTGGACATTTTTATGCATTAACTGAGTTTTCAATGCATTTATGTGCATAATTCACATTTGAATTACATGCACATGCTCCGGTGCATATAAATTGGTCGAAAAATCAAATCTGTGTCCTTGGGTGCATGCTTAGGTCCCATGCAAGAAATGGGAATGAATTTCACACACCAGGGCACCGTTGATTGCCGGCAACACATTGAGATGCCTGGTTTTAAATTCTAGTAAATCCAAAACTCGTCTGAAATTCATGAAACTTGGCATGCTATCATGGAGCGGCGTCAACATGTCGTGGTACAAATTTTGTCCCATTTGGGGCAGGTTTGGGTATATGCTTCTCACAAACCGGAGCTTCTCACAACAAGCATGATGGTTTTCGGTAGGGAACGTCCCACCTTTGGGGACGAAATGATATTTATTGCCTCTTATTGCTTTCAACTTTTTTCTCGTGTTACCATAGAACAACAGGAGTGTTGTGTGAATTTTTGTGATTTTTCGGGGTTCGTTTGGACATTTTTATGCATTAATTGAGTTTTTGATGCATTTATGTGCATAATCCAAATTTGAACTACATGCACATGCTCCGGTGCATATAAATTGGTCGAAAAATCAAATATGTGTCCTTGGGTGCATGCTTACGTCCCATGCAAGAAATGGGAATGAATTTCAAACACCAGGGCACCGTTGATTGCCGGCAAAACATTGAGATGCCTGGTTTTTAAATTCTAGTAAATCCAAAACTCGTCTGAAATTGATGAAACTTGGCATGCTATCGTGGAGCGGCATCAACATGCCGTGGTACAAATTTTTTCCCATTTGGGGCAGGTTTGGGTATATGCTTCTCACAAACCGGAGCTTCTCACAACAAGCATGATGGTTTTCGGTAGGGAACGTCCCACCTTTGGGGACGAAACGATATCCATTGCCTCTTATTGCTTTCAATTTTTTTTCTCGTGTCAACATAGAACAACAGGAGTGTTGTGTGAATTTTTTTGATTTTTTGAGGTTCGTTTGGACATTTTTATGCATTAACTGTGTTTTCAATGCATTTATGTGCATACTTCAAATTTGAACCACGTGCACATGATCCAGTGCATATAAATTGGTCGAAAAATCAAATCTGTGTCCTTGGGTGCATGCTTACGTCCCATGCAAGAAATGGGAATGAATTTCAAACACCAGGGAACCGTTGATTGCAGGCAAAACATTGAGATGCCTGCTTTTAAATTCTAGTAAATCCAAAACTCGTCTGAAATTCATGAAACTTGGCATGCTATCATGGAGTGGCATCAACATGCCGTGGTACAAAAATTGTCCCATTTGGGGCAGGTTTGGGTATATGCTTCTCACAAACCGGAGCTTCTCACAACAAGCATGATGGTTTTCGGTACGGAACGCCCCACCTTTGGGGACGAAATGATATCCATTGCCTCTTATTGCTTTCAACTTTTTTTCTCGTGTCAACATAGAACAACAGGAGTGTTGTGTGAATTTTTGTGATTTTTCAGGGTTCGTTTGGACATTTTTATGCATTAACTGAGTTTTCAATGCCTTTATGTGCATAATTAAAATTTGAACTACATGCACATGCTCCAGTGCATATAAATTGGTCGAAAAATGAAATCTTTGTCCTTGGGTGCATGCTTAGGTCCCATGCAAGAAATGGGTATGAATTTCACACACCAGGGCACCATTGATTGCCGACAAAACATTGAGATGCCTGGTTTTTAAATTCTAGTAAATCCAAAACTCGTCTGAAATTCATGAAACTTGGCATGCTATCATGGAGCGGCATCAACATGCCGTGGTACAAATTTTGTCCAATTTGGGGCAGGTTTGGGTATATGCTTCTCACAAACCGGAGCTTTTCACAACAAGCATGATGGTTTTCGGTAGGGAACGTCCCACCTTTGGGGACGAAACGATATCCATTGCCTCTTATTTCTTTCAACTTTCTTTCTCGTGTCAACATAGAACAACAGGAGTGTTGTGTGAATTTTTGTGATTTTTCGCGGTACGTTTGGACATTTTTAGGCATTAATTGAGTTTTCAATGCATTTATGTGAACAATTCAAAGTTGAACTACATCCACATCCTCCAGTGCATATAAATTGGTTGAATAATCAAATATGTGTCCTTGGGTGCATGCTTATAGGTCCCATGCAAGAAATGGGAATGAATTTCAAACACCAGGGCAACGTTGATTGCTGGCAAAACATTGAGATGACTGGTTTTAAATTCTGGTAAATCCAAAACTCGTCTGAAATTCATGAAACTTGGCATGCTATCATGGAGTGGCATCAATATGCCGTTGTAAAAAATTTGTCCCATTTGGGGCAGGTTTGGGTATATGCTTCTCACAAACCGGAGCTTCTCACAACAAGCATGATGGTTTTCGGTAGGGAACGTCCCACCTTTGGGGACGAAATGATATCCATTGCCTCTTATTGCTTACAGGTTTTTTTCTCGTGTCAACATAGAACAACAGGAGTGTTGTGTGAATTTTTGTGATTTTTCGGGGTTTGTTTGGACATTTTTATGCATTAACTGAGTTTTCAATGCATTTATGTGCATAATTCAAATTTGAACTACATGCACATGCTCCAGTGCATATAAATTGGTCGAAAAATCAAATCTTTGTCCTTGGGTGCATGCTTACGTCCCATGCAAGAAATGGGTATGAATTTCAAACACCAGGGCACCGTTGATTGCCGACAAAACATTGAGATGCCTGGTTTTTAAATTCTAGTAAATCCAATACTCGTCTGAAATTCATGAAACTTGGCATGCTATCATGGAGCGGCATCAACATGCTGTGGTACAAATTTTGTCCCATTTGGGGCAGGTTTGGGTATATGCTTCTCACAAACCGGAGCTTCTCACAACAAGCATAATGGTTTTCGGTAGGGAACGTCCCACCTTTGGGGACGAAACGATATCCACTGCCTCTTATTGCTTTCAACTTTTTTTCTTGTGTCAACATAGAACAACAGGAGTGTTGTCTGAATTTTTGTGATTTTTTGGGGTTCGTTTGGACATTTTTATGCATTAACTGAGTTTTCAATGCATTTATGTGCATAATTCAAATTTGAACTACATGCACATGCTCCAGTGCATATAAATTGGTCAAAAAATCAAATATGTGTCCTTGGGTGCATGCTTAGGTCCCATGCAAGAAATGGGAATGAATTTCAAACACCAGGCCATCGTTGATTGCCGGCAAAACATTGAGATGCCTGGTTTTTAAATTCTAGTAAATCCAAAACTCATCTGAAATTCATGAAACTTGGCATGCTATCATGGAGAGGCATCAACATGCCGTGGTACAAATTTTGTCCCATTTGGGGCAGGTTTGGGTATATGCTTCTCACAAACCGGAGCTTCCCACAACAAGCATGATGGTTTTCGGTAGGGAACGTCCCACCTTTGGGGACGAAACGATATCCATTGCCCCTTATTGCTTTAAAATTTTGTTCTCGTTTCAACATAGAACAACAGGAGTGTTGTGTGAAATTTTGTGGTTTTTCGGGGTTCATTTGGACATTTTTATGCATTAACTGAGTTTTCAATGCATTTATGTGCATAATTCAAATTTGAACTACATGCACATGCTCCAGTGCATATAAATTGGTCGAAAAATCAAATCTTTGTCCTTGGGTGCATGCTTACGTCCCATGCAAGAAATGGGTATGAATTTCAAACACCAGGGCACCGTTGATTGCCGACAAAACATTGAGATGCCTGGTTTTTAAATTCTAGTAAATCCAAAACTCGTCTGAAATTCATGAAACTTGGCATGCTATCATGGAGTGGCGTCAACATGCTGTGGTACAAATTTTGTCCCATTTGGGGCAGGTTTGGGTATATGCTTCTCACAAACCGGAGCTTCTCACAACAAGCATGATGGTTTTCGGTAGGGAACGCCCCACCTTTGGGGACGAAACGATATCCACTGCCTCTTATTGCTTTCAACTTTTTTTCTTGTGTCAACATAGAACAACAGGAGTGTTGTCTGCATTTTTGTGATTTTTCGGGGTTCGTTTGGACATTTTTATGCATTAATTGAGTTTTCAATGCATTTATGTCCATAATTCAAATTTGAACTACATGCACATGCTTCAGTGCATATAAATTGGTCAAAAATCTAAATATGTGTCCTTGGGTGCATGCTTAGGTCCCATGCAAGAAATGGGAATGAATTTCAAACACCAGGGCATCGTTGATTGCCGGCAAAACATTGAGATGCCTGGTTTTTAAATTCTAGTAAATCCAAAACTCATCTGAAATTCATGAAACTTGGCATGCTATGTGGAGCGGCATCAACATGCCGTGGTACAAATTTTATCCCATTTGGGGCAGGTTTGGGTATATGCTTCTCACAAACCGGAGCTTCCCACAACAAGCATGATGGTTTTCGGTAGGGAACGTCCCACCTTTCGGGACGAAGCGATATCCATTGCCCCTTATTGCTTTCAAATTTTGTTCTCGTGTCAACATAGAACAACAGGAGTGTTGTGTGAAATTTTGGGGTTTTTCGGGGTTCATTTGGACATTTTTATGCATTAACTGAGTTTTCAATGCATTTATGTGCATAATTCACATTTGAATTACATGCACATGCTCCGGTGCATATAAATTGGTCGAAAAATCAAATCTGTGTCCTTGGGTGCATGCTTAGGTCCCATGCAAGAAATGGGAATGAATTTCACACACCAGGGCACCGTTGATTGCCGGCAACACATTGAGATGCCTGGTTTTAAATTCTAGTAAATCCAAAACTCGTCTGAAATTCATGAAACTTGGCATGCTATCATGGAGCGGCGTCAACATGTCGTGGTACAAATTTTGTCCCATTTGGGGCAGGTTTGGGTATATGCTTCTCACAAACCGGAGCTTCTCACAACAAGCATGATGGTTTTCGGTAGGGAACGTCCCACCTTTGGGGACGAAATGATATTTATTGCCTCTTATTGCTTTCAACTTTTTTCTCGTGTTACCATAGAACAACAGGAGTGTTGTGTGAATTTTTGTGATTTTTCGGGGTTCGTTTGGACATTTTTATGCATTAATTGAGTTTTTGATGCATTTATGTGCATAATCCAAATTTGAACTACATGCACATGCTCCGGTGCATATAAATTGGTCGAAAAATCAAATATGTGTCCTTGGGTGCATGCTTACGTCCCATGCAAGAAATGGGAATGAATTTCAAACACCAGGGCACCGTTGATTGCCGGCAAAACATTGAGATGCCTGGTTTTTAAATTCTAGTAAATCCAAAACTCGTCTGAAATTGATGAAACTTGGCATGCTATCGTGGAGCGGCATCAACATGCCGTGGTACAAATTTTTTCCCATTTGGGGCAGGTTTGGGTATATGCTTCTCACAAACCGGAGCTTCTCACAACAAGCATGATGGTTTTCGGTAGGGAACGTCCCACCTTTGGGGACGAAACGATATCCATTGCCTCTTATTGCTTTCAATTTTTTTTCTCGTGTCAACATAGAACAACAGGAGTGTTGTGTGAATTTTTTTGATTTTTTGAGGTTCGTTTGGACATTTTTATGCATTAACTGTGTTTTCAATGCATTTATGTGCATACTTCAAATTTGAACCACGTGCACATGATCCAGTGCATATAAATTGGTCGAAAAATCAAATCTGTGTCCTTGGGTGCATGCTTACGTCCCATGCAAGAAATGGGAATGAATTTCAAACACCAGGGAACCGTTGATTGCAGGCAAAACATTGAGATGCCTGCTTTTAAATTCTAGTAAATCCAAAACTCGTCTGAAATTCATGAAACTTGGCATGCTATCATGGAGTGGCATCAACATGCCGTGGTACAAAAATTGTCCCATTTGGGGCAGGTTTGGGTATATGCTTCTCACAAACCGGAGCTTCTCACAACAAGCATGATGGTTTTCGGTACGGAACGCCCCACCTTTGGGGACGAAATGATATCCATTGCCTCTTATTGCTTTCAACTTTTTTTCTCGTGTCAACATAGAACAACAGGAGTGCTGTGTGAATTTTTGTGATTTTTCAGGGTTCGTTTGGACATTTTTATGCATTAACTGAGTTTTCAATGCCTTTATGTGCATAATTAAAATTTGAACTACATGCACATGCTCCGGTGCATATAAATTGGTCGAAAAATCAAATGTGTGTCCTTGGGTGCATACTTAGGTCCCATGCAAGAAATGGGAATGAATTTAACACATCAGGGCACCGTTGATTGCCGGCAAAACATTGAGATGCCTGGTTTTTAAATTCTAGTAAATCCAAAACTCGGCTGAAATTCATGAAACTTGGCATGCTATCATGGAGCGGCATCAACATGCCGTGGTACAAATTTTCTCCCATTTGGGGCAGGTTTGGGTATATGCTTCTCACAAACCGGAGCTTCTCACAACAAGCATGATGGTTTTCGGTAGGGAACGTCCCACCTTTGGGGACGAAACGATATCCATTGCCTCTTATTGCTTTCAACTTTTTTTTCTCATGTCAACATAGAACAACAGGAGTGTTGTGTGAATTTTTGTGATTTTTCGGGGTTCGTTTGGACATTTTTATGCATTAATTGAGTTTTTGATGCATTTATGTGCATAATTCAAATTTGAACTACATGCACATGCTCCGGTGCATATAAATTGGTCGAAAAATCAAATATGTGTCCTTGGGTGCATGCTTACGTCCCATGCAAGAAATGGGAATGAATTTCAAACACCAAGGCACCGTTGATTGCCGGCAAAACATTGAGATGCCTGGTTTTTAAATTCTAGTAAATTCAAAACTCGTCTGAAATTGATGAAACTTGGCATGCTATCATGGAGCGGCATCAACATGCCGTGGTACAAATTTTTTCCCATTTGGGGCAGGTTTGGGTATATGCTTCTCACAAACTGGAGCTTCTCACAACAAGCATGATGGTTTTCGGTAGGGAACGTCCCACCTTTGGGGACGAAACGATATCCATTGCCTCTTATTGCTTTCAAATTTTTTTCTCGTGTCAACATAGAACAACAGGAGTGTTGTGTGAATTTTTGTGATTTTTTGAGGTTCGTTTGGACATTTTTATGCATTAACTGTGTTTTCAATGCATTTATGTGCATACTTCAAATTTGAACCACGTGCACATGATCCAGTGCATATAAATTGGTCGAAAAATCAAATCTGTGTCCTTGGGTGCATGCTTACGTCCCATGCAAGAAATGGGAATGAATTTCAAACACCAGGGAACCGTTGATTGCAGGCAAAACATTGAGATGCCTGGTTTTTAAATTCTAGTAAATCCAAAACTCGTCTGAAATTCATGAAACTTGGCATGCTATCATGGAGCGGCGTCAACATGCCGTGGTACAAATTTTGTCCCATTTGGGGCAGGTTTGGGTATATGCTTCTCACAAACCGGAGCTTCTCACAACAAGCATGATGGTTTTCGGTAGGGAACGTCCCGCCTTTGGGGACGAAATGATATTTATTGCCTCTTATTGCTTTCAACTTTTTTCTCGTGTTACCATAGAACAACAGGAGTGTTGTGTGAATTTTTATGATTTTTCGGGGTTCGTTTGGACATTTTTATGCATTAATTGAGTTTTTGATGCATTTATGTGCATAATTCAAATTTGAAGTACATGCACATGCTCCGGTGCATATAAATTGGTCGAAAAATCAAATATGTGTCCTTGGGTGCATGCTTACGTCCCATGCAAGAAATGGGAATGAATTTCAAACACCAGGGCACCGTTGATTGCCGGCAAAACATTGAGATGCCTGGTTTTTAAATTCTAGTAAATCCAAAACTCGTCTGAAATTGATGAAACTTGGCATGCTATCGTGGAGCGGCATCAACATGCCGTGGTACAAATTTTTTCCCATTTGGGGCAGGTTTGGGTATATGCTTCTCACAAACTGGAGCTTCTCACAACAAGCATGATGGTTTTCGGTAGGGAACGTCCCACCTTTGGGGACGAAACGATATCCATTGCCACTTATTGCTTTCAAATTTTTTTCTCGTGTCAACATAGAACAACAGGAGTGTTGTGTGAATTTTTGTGATTTTTTGAGGTTCGTTTGGACATTTTTATGCATTAACTGTGTTTTCAATGCATTTATGTGCATACTTCACATTTGAACCACGTGCACATGATCCAGTGCATATAAATTGGTCGAAAAATCAAATCTGTGTCCTTGGGTGCATGCTTACGTCCCATGCAAGAAATGGGAATGAATTTCAAACACCAGGGAACCGTTGATTGCAGGCAAAACATTGAGATGCCTGGTTTTTAAATTCTAGTAAATCCAAAACTCGTCTGAAATTCATGAAACTTGGCATGCTATCATGGAGTGGCATCGACTTGCCGTGGTACAAAAATTGTCCCATTTGGGGCAGGTTTGGGTATATGCTTCTCACAAACCGGAGCTTCTCACAACAAGCATGATGGTTTTCGGTACGGAACGCCCCACCTTTGGGGACGAAATGATATGCATTGCCTCTTATTGCTTTCAACTTTTTTTCTCGTGTCAACATAGAACAACAGGAGTGCTGTGTGAATTTTTGTGATTTTTCAGGGTTCGTTTGGACATTTTTATGCATTAACTGAGTTTTCAATGCCTTTATGTGCATAATTAAAATTTGAACTACATGCACATGCTCCGGTGCATATAAATTGGTCGAAAAATCAAATGTGTGTCCTTGGGTGCATACTTAGGTCCCATGCAAGAAATGGGAATGAATTTAACACATCAGGGCACCGTTGATTGCCGGCAAAACATTGAGATGCCTGGTTTTTAAATTCTAGTAAATCCAAAACTCGTCTGAAATTCATGAAACTTGGCATGCTATCATGGAGCGGCATCAACATGCCGTGGTACAAATTTTCTCCCATTTGGGGCAGGTTTGGGTATATGCTTCTCACAAACCGGAGCTTCTCACAACAAGCATGATGGTTTTCGGTAGGGAACGTCCCACCTTTGGGGACGAAACGATATCCATTGCCTCTGATTGCTTTCAACTTTTTTTTCTCATGTCAACATAGAACAACAGGAGTGTTGTGTGAATTTTTGTGATTTTTCGGGGTTCGTTTGGACATTTTTATGCATTAACTGAGTTTTCGATGCATTTATGTGCATAATTCAAATTTCAACTACATGCACATGCTCCGGTGCATATAAATTGGTCGAAAAATCAAATATGTGTCCTTGGGTGCATGCTTACGTCCCATGCAAGAAATGGGAATGAATTTCAAACACCAGGGCACCGTTGATTGCCGCCAAAACATTGAGATGCCTGGTTTTTAAAGTCTAGTAAATTCAAAACTCGTCTGAAATTGATGAAACTTGGCATGCTATCGTGGAGCGGCATCAACATGCCGTGGTACAAATTTTTTCCCATTTGGGGCAGGTTTGGGTATATGCTTCTCACAAACTGGAGCTTCTCACAACAAGCATGATGGTTTTCGGTAGGGAACGTCCCACCTTTGGGGACGAAACGATATCCATTGCCTCTTATTGCTTTCAAATTTTTTTCTCGTGTCAACATAGAACAACAGGAGTGTTGTGTGAATTTTTGTGATTTTTTGAGGTTCGTTTGGACATTTTTATGCATTAACTGTGTTTTCAATGCATTTTTGTGCATACTTCAAATTTGAACCACGTGCACATGATCCAGTGCATATAAATTGGTCGAAAAATCAAATCTGTGTCCTTGGGTGCATGCTTACGTCCCATGCAAGAAATGGGAATGAATTTCAAACACCAGGGAACCGTTGATTGCAGGCAAAACATTGAGATGCCTCGTTTTTAAATTCTAGTAAATCCAAAACTCGTCTGAAATTCATGAAACTTGGCATGCTATCATGGAGTGGCATCAACATGCCGTGGTACAAAAATTGTCCCATTTGGGGCAGGTTTGCGTATATGCTTCTCACAAACCGGAGCTTCTCACAACAAGCATGATGGTTTTCGGTACGGAACGCCCCACCTTTGGGGACGAAATGATATCCATTGCCTCTTATTGCTTTCAACTTTTTTTCTCGTGTCAACATAGAACAACAGGAGTGTTGTGTGAATTTTTGTGATTTTTCAGGGTTCGTTTGGACATTTTTATGCATTAACTGAGTTTTCAATGCCTTTATGTGCATAATTAAAATTTGAACTACATGCACATGCTCCGGTGCATATAAATTGGTCGAAAAATCAAATGTGTGTCCTTGGGTGCATACTTAGGTCCCATGCAAGAAATGGGAATGAATTTAACACATCAGGGCACCGTTGATTGCCGGCAAAACATTGAGATGCCTGGTTTTTAAATTCTAGTAAATCCAAAACTCGTCTGAAATTCATGAAACTTGGCATGCTATCATGGAGCGGCATCAACATGCCGTGGTACAAATTTTCTCCCATTTGGGGCAGGTTTGGGTATATGCTTCTCACAAACCGGAGCTTCTCACAACAAGCATGATGGTTTTCGGTAGGGAACGTCCCACCTTTGGGGACGAAACGATATCCATTGCCTCTTATTGCTTTCAACTTTTTTTTCTCATGTCAACATAGAACAACAGGAGTGTTGTGTGAATTTTTGTGATTTTTCGGGGTTCGTTTGGACATTTTTATGCATTAATTGAGTTTTCGATGCATTTATGTGCATAATTCAAATTTGAACTACATGCACATGCTCCGGTGCATATAAATTGGTCGAAAAATCAAATATGTGTCCTTGGGTGCATGCTTACGTCCCATGCAAGAAATGGGAATGAATTTCAAACACCAGGGCACCGTTGATTGCCGGCAAAACATTGAGATGCCTGGTTTTTAAATTCTAGTAAATCCAAAACTCGTCTGAAATTGATGAAACTTGGCATGCTATCGTGGAGCGGCATCAACATGCCGTGGTACAATTTTATTCCCATTTGGGGCAGGTTTGGGTATATGCTTCTCACAAACTGGAGCTTCTCACAACAAGCATGATGGTTTTCGGTAGGGAACGTCCCACCTTTGGGGACGAAACGATATCCATTGCCTCTTATTGCTTTCAAATTTTTTTCTCGTGTCAACATAGAACAACAGGAGTGTTGTGTGAATTTTTGTGATTTTTTGAGGTTCGTTTGGACATTTTTATGCATTAACTGTGTTTTCAATGCATTTATGTGCATACTTCAAATTTGAACCACGTGCACATGATCCAGTGCATATAAATTGGTCGAAAAATCAAATCTGTGTCCTTGGGTGCATGCTTACGTCCCATGCAAGAAATGGGAATGAATTTCAAACACCAGGGAACCGTTGATTGCAGGCAAAACATTGAGATGCCTGGTTTTTAAATTCTAGTAAATCCAAAACTCGTCTGAAATTCATGAAACTTGGCATGCTATCATGGAGTGGCATCAACATGCCGTGGTACAAAAATTGTCCCATTTGGGGCAGGTTTGGGTATATGCTTCTCACAAACCGGAGCTTCTCACAACAAGCATGATGGTTTTCGGTACGGAATGCCCCACCTTTGGGGACAAAATGATATCCATTGCCTCTTATTGCTTTCAACTTTTTTTCTCGTGTCAACATAGAACTACAGGAGTGTTGTGTGAATTTTTGTGAGTTTTCAGGGTTCGTTTGGACATTTTTATGCATTAACTGAGTTTTCAATGCCTTTATGTGCATAATTAAAATTTGAACTACATGCACATGCTCCGGTGCATATAAATTGGTCAAAAAATCAAATGTGTGTCCTTGGGTGCATACTTAGGTCCCATGCAAGAAATGGGAATGAATTTAACACATCAGGGCACCGTTGATTGCCGGCAAAACATTGAGATGCCTGGTTTTTAAATTCCAGTAAATCCAAAACTCGTCTGAAATTCATGAAACTTGGCATGCTATCATGGAGCGGCATCAACATGCCGTGGTACAAATTTTCTCCCATTTGGGGCAGGTTTGGGTATATGCTTCTCACAAACCGGAGCTTCTCACAACAAGCATGATGGTTTTCGGTAGGGAACGTCCCACCTTTGGGGACGAAATGATATCCATTGCCTCTTATTGCTTTGAAATTTTTTTCTCGTGTCAACATAGAACAACAGGAGTGTTGTGTGAATTTTTGTGATTTTTCGGGGTTCGTTTGGACATTTTTATGCATTAACTGAGTTTTCGATGCATTTATTTGCATAATTCAAATTTGAACTACATGCACATGCTCCAGTCCATATAAATTGGTCGAAAAATCAAATCTGTGTCCTTGGGTGCATGCTTAGGTCCCATGCAAGAAATGAGAATGAATTTCAAACACCAGGGCACCGTTGATTGCCGGCAAAACATTGAGATGCCTGGTTTTTAAAGTCTAGTAAACCCAAAACTCGTCTGAAATTCATGAAACTTGGCATGCTATCATGGATCGGCATCAACATGCCGTGGTACAAATTTTGTCCCATTTGGGGCAGGTTTGGGTATATGCTTCTCACAAACCGGAGATTCTCACAACAAGCATGATGGTTTTCGGTAGGGAACGTCCCACCTTTCGGGACGAAGCGATATCCATTGCCTCTTATTGCTTTCAATTTTTTTTCTCGTGTCAACATAGTACAACAGGAGTGAAATTTTGTGATTTTTTGGGGTTCATTTGCATATTTTTATGCATTAACTGAGTTTTCAATGCATTTATGTGCATAATTCAAATTTGAACTACATGCACATGCTCCAGTGCATATAAATTGGTCGAAAAATCAAATCTGTGTCCTTGGGTGCATGCTTATAGGTCCCATGCAAGAAATGGGAATGAATTTCAAACACCAGGGCACCGTTGATTGCGTGCAAAACATTGAGATGCCTGGTTTTTAAATTCTAGTAAATCCAAAACTCGTCTAAAATTCATGAAACTTGGCATGCTATCATGGAGCGGCATGAACATGCCGTGGTACAAACTTTGTCCCATTTGGGGCACGTTTGGGTATATGCTTCTCACAAACCGGAGCTTCTCACAACAAGCATGATGGTTTTCGGTAGGGAACGTCCCACCTTTGGGGACGAAACGATATCCGTTGCCTCTTATTGCTTTCAATTTTTTTTCTCGTGTCAACATAGAACAACAGGAGTGTGATTTTTTGTGATTTTTTGGGGTTCACTTGGACATTTTTATGCATTAACTGAGTTTTCAATGCATTTATGTGCATAATTCAAATTTGAACTACATGCACATGCTCCAGTGCATATAAATTGGTCGAAAACTCAAACCTGTGTCCTTGGGTGCATGCTTAGGTCCCATGCAAGAAATGGGAATGAATTTCAAACACCAGGGCACTGTTGATTGCTGGCAAAACATTGAGATGCCTAGTTTTAAAATTCTAGTAAATCCAAAACTCGTCTGAAATTCATGAAACTTGGCATGCTATCATGGAGCGGCATGAACATGCGTTTGTACAAATTTTGTCCCATTTGGGGCAGGTTTGGGTATATGCTTCTCACAAACCGAAGCTTCTCACGACAAGCATGATGGTTTTCGGTAGGGAACGTCCCACCTTTGGGGAAGAAACGATATCCATTGCCTCTTATTGCTTTCAACTTTTTTTTCTCATGTCAACATAGAACAACAGGAGTGTTGTGTGAATTTTTGTGATTTTTCGGGGTTCGTTTGGACATTTTTATGCATTAACTGAGGTTTCAATGCATTTTTGTGCGTAATTCAAATTTGAACTACATGCACATGCTCCAGTGCATATAAATTGGTCGAAAAATCAAATATGTGTCCTTGGGTGCATGCTTATGTCCCATGCAAAAAATGGGAATGAATTTCAAACACCAGGGCACCGTTGATTGCCGGCAAAACATTGAGATGCCTGGTTTTTAAATTCTAGTAAATCCAAAACTCGTCTGAAATTCATGAAACTTGGCATGCTATCATGGAGCGGCATGAACATGCCGTGGTACAAATTTTGTCCCATTTGGGGCAGGTTTGGGTATATGCTTCTCACAAACTGGAGCTTCTCACAACAAGCATGATGGTTTTCGGTAGGGAACGTCCCACCTTTGGGGACGAAACGACACCCATTGCCTCTTATTGCTTTCAACTTTTTTTCTTGTGTCAACATAGAACAACAGGAGTGTTGTGTGAATTTTTGTGATTTTTCGGGGTTCGTTTGGCAATTTTTATGCAATAACTGAGTTTTCAATGCATTTATGTGCATAATTCAAATTTGAACTACATGCACATGCTCCATTGCATATAAATTGGTCAGAAAATCAAATTTGTTTCCTTGGGTGCATGCTTACGTCCCATGCAAGAAATGGGAATGAATTTCAAACACCAGGGCACCGTTGATTGCTTGCAAAACATTGAGATGCCTGGTTTTTAAATTCTAGTAAATCCAAAACTCGTCTGAAATTCATGAAACTTGGCATGCTATCATGGAGCGGCATCAACATGTCGTGGTACAAATTTTGTCCCATTTGGGGCAGGTTTGGGTATATGCTTCTCACAAACCAGAGCTTCTCACAACAAGCATGATGGTTTTCGGTAGGGAACGTCCCACCTTTGGGGACGAAACGATATCCATTGCCTCTTATTGCTTTCAAATTTTTTTCTCGTGTCAACATAGAACAACAGGAGTGTTGTGTGAATTTTTGTGATTTTTCGGGGTTCATTTGGACATTTTTATGCATTAACTGAGTTTTCAATGCATTTATGTGCATACTTCAAATTTGAACTACATGCACATGCTCCAGTGCATATAAATTGGTCGAAAAATCAAATCTGTGTCCTTTGGTGCATGCTTAGGTCCCATGCAAGAAATGGGAATGAATTTCAAACACCAGGGCACCGTTGATTGCCGGCAAAACATTTTGATGCATGGTTTTTAAATTCTAGTAAGTCCAAAACTCGTCTGAAATTTATGAAACTTGGCATGCTATCATGGAGCGGCATCAACATGCCGTGGAACAAATATTGTCCGATTTGGGGCAGGTTTGGGTATATGCTTCTCACAAACCGGAGCTTCTCACGACAAGCATGATGGTTTTCGGTAGGGAACGTCCCACCTTTGGGGACGAAACGATATCCATTGCCCCTTATTGCTTTCAACTTTTTTTTCTCGTGTCAACATAGAGCAAGAGGAGTGTTGTGTGAATTTTTCTGATTTTTCGGGCTTCGTTTGGACATTTTTATGCATTAACTGAGTTTTCAATGCATTTATGTGCATAATTCAAATTTGGACTACATGCACATGCTCTAGTGCGTATAAATTGGTCGAAAAATCAAATCTGTGTCCTTGGGTGCATGCTTAGGTCCCATGCAAGAAATGGGAATGAATTTCAAACACCAGGGCACCGTTGATTGCTGGCAAAACATTGAGATGCCTGGTTTTTAAATTCTAGTAAATCCAAAACTCATCTGAAATTCATGAAACTTGGCATGCTATCATGGAGCGGCATCAACATTCCACTTGTCCCATTTGGGGCAGGTTTCGGTATAGGCTTCTCACAAACCGGAGCTTCTCACAACAATCATGATGGTTTTCGGTAGGGAACGTCCCACCTTTGGGGAAGAAACGATATCCATTGGCTCTTATAGCTTTCAAGTTTTTTTCTCATGTCAACATAGAACAACAGGAGTGTTGTGTGAATTTTTGTGATTTTTCGGGGTTCGTTTGGACATTTTTATGCATTAACTAAGTTTTCAATGCATTTGTGTGCATGATTCAAAGTTGAACCACACGCACATGCTCCAGTGCATATAAATTGGTCGAAAAATCAAATCTGTGTCCTTGGGTGCATGCTTAGGTCCCATGCAAGAAATGGGAATGGATTTCAAACACCAGGGCACCGTTGATTGCCGGCAAAACGTTGAGATGCCTGGTTTTTAAATTCTAGTAAATCCAAAACTCGTCTGAAATTCATGAAACTTGGCATGCTATCATGGAGCGGCATCAACATGCCGTGGTACAATTTTTGTCGCATTTGGGGCAGGTTTGGGTATATGCTTCTCACAAATCGGAGCTTCTCACAACAAGCATGATGGTTTTCGGTAGGGAACGTCCCACCTTTGGGGACGAAACGATATCCATTGCCTCTTATTGCTTTCAAAAAATTTCTCGTGGCAACATAGAACAACAGGAGTGTCGTGTGAATTTTTGTGATTTTTTGGGGTTCGTTTGGACATTTTTATGCATTAACTTAGTTTTCAATGTATTTATGTGCATAATTAAAATTTGAACTTCATGCACATGCTCTAGTGCATATAAATTGGTCGAAATATCAAATCTGTGTCCTTGGGTGCATGCTTAGGTCCCATGCAAGAAATGGGAATGAATTTCAAACACCAGGGCACCGTTGATTACCGGCAAAACATTGAGATGCCTTGTTTTTAAATTCTAGTAAACCCAAAACTCATCTGAAATTCATGAAACTTGGCATGCTATCATGGAGCAGCATCAACATGCCGTGGTACAAATTTTGTCCCATTTGGGGCAGGTTTGTGTATATGCTTCTCACAAACCGGAGCTTCTCACAACAAGCATGATGGTTTTCGGTAGGGAATGTCCCACCTTTGGGGGCGAAACGATATCCATTGCCTCTTATTGCTTTCAATTTTTTTTCTCGTGTCAACATAGAACAACAGGAGTGTTGTGTTAATTTTTGTGATTTTTCGGGGTTTGTTTGGACATTTTTATGCATTAACTGAGTTTTCAATGCATTTATGTGGATAATTCAAATTTGAACTACATGCACATGCTCCAGTGCATATAAATTGGTCGAAAAATCAAATCTGTGTCCTTGGGTGCATGCTTATAGGTCCCATGCAAGAAATGGGAATGAATTTCAAACACCAGGGCACCGTTGATTGCGTGCAAAACATTGAGATGCCTGGTTTTTAAATTCTAGTAAATCCAAAACTCGTCTCAAATTCATGAAACTTGGCATGCTATCATGGAGCGGCATGAACATGCCGTGGTACAAATTTTGTCCCATTTGGGGCACGTTTGGGTATATGCTTCTCACAAACCGGAGCTTCTCACAACAAGCATGATGGTTTTCGGTAGGGAACGTCCCACCTTTGGGGACGAAACGATATCCGTTGCCTCTTATTGCTTTCAATTTTTTTTCTCGTGTCAACATAGAACAACAGGAGTGTGAATTTTTGTGATTTTTTGGGGTTCACTTGGACATTTTTATGCATTAACTGAGTTTTCAATGCATTTATGTGCATAATTCAAATTTGAACTACATGCACATGCTCCAGTGCATATAAATTGGTCGAAAACTCAAATCTGTGTCCTTGGGTGCATGCTTAGGTCCCATGCAAGAAATGGGAATGAATTTCAAACACCAGGGCACTGTTGATTGCTGGCAAAACATTGAGATGCCTCGTTTTAAAATTCTAGTAAATCCAAAACTCGTCTGAAATTCATGAAACTTGGCATGCTATCATGGAGCGGCATGAACATGCGTTTGTACAAATTTTGTCCCATTTGGGGCAGGTTTGGGTATATGCTTCTCACAAACCGAAGCTTCTCACGACAAGCATGATGGTTTTCGGTAGGGAACGTCCCACCTTTGGGGAAGAAACGATATCCATTGCCTCTTATTGCTTTCAACTTTTTTTTCTCATGTCAACATAGAACAACAGGAGTGTTGTGTGAATTTTTGTGATTTTTCGGGGTTCGTTTGGACATTTTTATGCATTAACTGAGGTTTCAATGCATTTTTGTGCGTAATTCAAATTTGAACTACATGCACATGCTCCCGTGCATATAAATTGGTCGAAAAATCAAATATGTGTCCTTGGGTGCATGCTTATGTCCCATGCAAAAAATGGGAATGAATTTCAAACACCAGGGCACCGTTGATTGCCGGCAAAACATTGAGATGCCTGGTTTTTAAATTCTAGTAAATCCAAAACTCGTCTGAAATTCATGAAACTTGGCATGCTATCATGGAGCGGCATGAACATGCCGTGGTACAAATTTTGTCCCATTTGGGGCAGGTTTGGGTATATGCTTCTCACAAACTGGAGCTTCTCACAACAAGCATGATGGTTTTCGGTAGGGAACGTCCCACCTTTGGGGACGAAACGACATCCATTGCCTCTTATTGCTTTCAACTTTTTTTCTTGTGTCAACATAGAACAACAGGAGTGTTGTGTGAATTTTTGTGATTTTTCGGGGTTCGTTTGGCAATTTTTATGCAATAACTGAGTTTTCAATGCATTTATGTGCATAATTCAAATTTGAGCTACATGCACATGCTCCATTGCATATAAATTGGTCAGAAAATCAAATCTGTTTCCTCTGGTGCATGCTTACGTCCCATGCAAGAAATGGGAATGAATTTCAAACACCAGGGCACCGTTGATTGCTTGCAAAACATTGAGATGCCTTGTTTTTAAATTCTAGTAAATCCAAAACTCGTCTGAAATTCATGAAACTTGGCATGCTATCATGGAGCGGCATCAACATGTCGTGGTACAAATTTTGTCCCATTTGGGGCAGGTTTGGGTATATGCTTCTCACAAACCAGAGCTTCTCACAACAAGCATGATGGTTTTCGGTAGGGAACGTCCCACCTTTGGGGACGAAACGATATCCATTGCCTCTTATTGCTTTCAAATTTTTTTCTCGTGTCAACATAGAACAACAGGAGTGTTGTGTGAATTTTTGTGATTTTTCGGGGTTCATTTGGACATTTTTATGCATTAACTGAGTTTTCAATGCATTTATTTGCATACTTCAAATTTGAACTACATGCACATGCTCCAGTGCATATAAATTGGTCGAAAAATCAAATCTGTGTCCTTTGGTGCATGCTTAGGTCCCATGCAAGAAATGGGAATGAATTTCAAACACCAGGGCACCGTTGATTGCCGGCAAAACATTTTGATGCATGGTTTTTAAATTCTAGTAAGTCCAAAACTCGTCTGAAATTTATGAAACTTGGCATGCTATCATGGAGCGGCATCAACATGCCGTGGAACAAATATTGTCCGATTTGGGGCAGGTTTGGGTATATGCTTCTCACAAACCGGAGCTTCTCACGACAAGCATGATGGTTTTCGGTAGGGAACGTCCCACCTTTGGGGACGAAACGATATCCATTGCCCCTTATTGCTTTCAACTTTTTTTCTCGTGTCAACATAGAGCAACAGGAGTGTTGTGTGAATTTTTCTGATTTTTCGG